>NW_024347421.1:0-491 GCF_902729225.1 Pteropus medius
AGTGTGGACACCGGGCGTTCCAGAGCCACAATTCAGCATGATCTCTTTTCATCCCAGAGGCCCCCGGGCTCCTTCCTAAGGCCTCGGCTCCTTCCCGCTTTCCGCAGTGGAAATCAGACTTCAGGACGGAAGCAGACACCTCCATCTCCCTCACCTTTCGGCCTGGGATGGTCGTAAGGGTCCCCGTGGACGCATTCAAAATGAAGAAATGAAAGGCTCAAAGAGCTGATCGCAAAGCTCCTAAGGCACGGAGGCCGAATTTAAACACACAGCTGTCTGCAGTGTCTCCCAACTGAACTCTTTCCAGCGGGTGACGGCCGCCATGGACGCAGGGGCCAAAGCATCCCTGGGTACGCTGTCTGTGGGTGGCCATGAACCCTGCAAGAGCCTACAGAGACGAATGGGACGTAGTTTGTACCTCTAGGAGCTCAAAGTGTCAGTGAGTGCTCCTCCAACTTCGGTACCCCAGTCCCCGCAGATGACCGAGCATC
>NW_024347422.1:0-393 GCF_902729225.1 Pteropus medius
CGTGCCTTAGGAGCTTTGCGATCAGCTCTTTCAGCCTTTCATTTCTTCATTTTGAATGCGTCCACGGGGAACATTACGACCATCCCAGGCTGAAAGGTGAGGTAGAGGGAGGTGTCTGCTTCCGTCCTGAAGTCTGATTTCCACTGCGGAAAGCGGGAAGGAGCCGAGGCCTGAGGAAGGAGCCCCGGGGTCTCCGGAATAAAAAGAGATCATGCTGAATTGTGGCTCTGGAACGCCCGGTGTCCACAGTGCGGGGAGGTGGAGGTGCTAGCAGCGGCCTGTCTTCTGTGCTAGACCAGGGGTCCACGCAGGTTTCCTTCGAAAATCCACCATATACATATAGATGCATATAGATAAATATATATATGCATCTATATGTATATGGTAGCTTTG
>NW_024347423.1:0-877 GCF_902729225.1 Pteropus medius
ATCTGTCTTCTCCAGCATTCTGTTCATTTCCCTGTTATAGTAGTGGGCACAGAAGCAGACCACTCAAGAGAAGCATTGTGTAAACTGCAAAGGACTGTGACCGCCAAGCACCTTCTGGCGTTCCTATTGAATTAGAGTGAATGCTTCCGATGGAGATCATCACCCCTCTTGGTCCCTCACGGCCTGAAAGGCACCGGTTCCTCCTTTTTCCCTTGGAAACACTTCTGAAATAAACAAGTTCAGTGTCCAGCACCAGCCATGCCAACTTCAGGCACCTCGAAACTTAAGTCCTGACGTTCCTTCGTTCACGTCTACCTCTGCGTGATTCAGAGCAGTCATGTGCCTGTGAAGCCAGGTTATGTAGGGCCCCAACGTGGGGGAAAGGCTAGATTTTTCCCATGCGAACAAGTGACACAAGTTATGAAAATAGCAATGGACGGAGGAACTCCACCCCACTGCTGATCGCTCTCACTGAGCTAAAAAGGAGAACGGGGTTTTAAGACCCGGGCAAGATCAACAATGAATTGGCTCATAGGGAGGAAAAGAGATGGCATTTTCTTGAGCTATAAAGGGGCTAAAAATAGCGTGAGGTTTTCCAAGAGGCTAGAGTGGTACTTCGAGATGTGGCTATGAGGCGTTTATTTCAACGGCTATTGGCGAGCTCGAACCTAAAGCCATTCCCTGCGACCAGCGGCTCGCCCAGTCCCCCGGAGCGAGCAGAAAGCTGCAACATGTTCCCATCTCTGTGGCTTTGCTGTGCAGTGCTCTTCCTGGATGGAGATCCCTTCCTTCTCCCCCAGGCTGAGTCAGGTCACCCATGCCCTGAGTTCCAGCCATTTCTCTGAGCAGCGTTTCTCAAACTTTTCACCAAAGCACC
>NW_024347424.1:0-441 GCF_902729225.1 Pteropus medius
CAAATACCGCCAATGGGGATTTACAGCTATCCAGAATTTCCACATATGTCTGATATGTGACCCACTAACCCTAGGTCCTGTAGTCATCTCCTGTTTGGAGAATAATCTCTTACCAGGATCACTAACTGGAGGACCATCAACTATATAACTTTAGGGTATCCCATTTCATCCACGAGAATACTATCCACTCCTGTGAGGATCATTACAATGCTGCCTAAATCTACTTCTCAAAGTTAGGGGGATTTATTTTTAAATCCACACCCAACTGTGCAAACCAAAGCCAGTTTAAGTTTTCTTGCCCAATGGTCCAGTTCTTTTCACAATCTTTCTTCCATTTTGGGGTAATGGGAAGACAGAGCCTACGTCTGCTTCTGGAAGTAATTCAGTCAAAACAATTAATCTCCTGTGAGCTAATGTTGGGGCAATAGTGTCCACATGCAT
>NW_024347425.1:0-836 GCF_902729225.1 Pteropus medius
TGGCTCAGCCCCCCACAACTCTCTGACCATTCCAGGGTGACTCTGGAGGACCCCTCAACTGCCCCGCTGCAGATGGCTCCTGGCAGGTCCATGGTGTGACCAGCTTTGTTTCTGCCTTTGGCTGCAACACCCGCAAGAAGCCCACTGTGTTCACGCGTGTCTCGGCCTTTAATGATTGGATCGAGGAGGTGAGCAAGGAGGCGAGCCAGGAGGGGTGGTGGGGGGCTGAGTAAGAACAGCAGATCTTGAGGAGGGGCTCGAAGAGTCCTAGAAGGTCAGTAGTGGAGAGGCCCCTGGGGACATTCCAGAGGGTTTGGGGATGTTTTCTGCTACAACATGGGCCTAAGAACTTCGATGGCTTCTGGGTGGAGCTTTGAACTGCTTTTGAACTTTCTTATTTCAACAAGTGTTTATGAAGTGTCTCCTCTGGTCCCGGTCTTTTCTTGTCATGGAGGACAGAGCGATGTGTCAAAGGGCTGCTGCCTCATGAGGGACAGATGATTAATGAGTGATAAATGTGAGAGCTGCGATAGGGAAGGCTCAGGCCTCAATGAGAATGCAAATCTCATCTGGGAGGGTTAATAAATGTTCCTAACAGCGATAGCCACCATTTATAGACTACTTAAATATGTGCCTGGTGCCGTGATGAACCCCTGAGTTAATAATTTAATTAAACCTCCCAATGAGGTGACTACTATGATTATCCCTATTATACAGATGAGCAAACTGAGGTTCAGCTAATGAGTGGCATGGCTCAGAGTTGAACCCAGTTCCACCTGGCTTCAGAAATTGTGCTCCTAACTAGACTATTCTGGGTTTTCCCCCCTCTTCTTTTC
>NW_024347426.1:0-5371 GCF_902729225.1 Pteropus medius
TAACACTAACCCTAACCCTAAAACCTTACTTTAACCATAACTCGAAACTTAAACTTGACCCTAAACCCTAACCCTAACAATAACCCTCACCCGCACCCTGATTCTAACGCTAAAACTAAAACTAATCCTAAACCTAATTCTTACCCTAGCCCTAATACAAACCTTAACCCCCAATTTTGCACTAATTCTAATCCTAACCCTAACCCCTTAATCTAATCCTAACCCTAACCCTAAGTTTAACCATAAAACTTACCCTAACAATAATCCTCCCCTAACATTACCCCTAACCCTGATCCTAGCCATAAAACTAAAGCTATTCCTAAACCTAATACAAACCCTTGCCCTAAGCATTACACTAACAATATCAGTAATTCTAACTCCTTACCCTGACCCTAACCCTAAACTGTTAACACTAAACCTAACACTAACACTATCGCAAAGCATAACCCTAGGTGACACCTAACCATAACCCTAAAGATAACCTTAAACTTACCACTAATCAAAATCTAACCTGAACCCTAACAGTAGCTGTAAACTAACCTAACCCTAACCCTAACCCGAAACCTAATCCCCTACCCGTAACTGTAAGGGTAAACTGATGGTAACACTAAAGCTAAAGCTTATCCTATCCCTAATTCTAACTCAAACTCTAAAACTAACGGCAATCTTAAATTTTAAACTAACAATAACACTAACCTTAACTTCTTATCCTAAACCTAACTCTAAATCTAACTTTAAGTCTAAAACTAACCCTAAATCTAACCTGAAACCTAACATTAACCCGAACCCAGATCCTAACCCTAAAACTAAAGCTAATGCTAACCATGATTTTATACCTAACCCTAACACTAACCATAACCCTCATCCTAACTCTAACACTAAAGCTTTTCCTAACCCTAACACTAATGTTAAACCTAACAATAAACCTAACCTAAACAAAACCCTAATCCTAACCATAACCATAAACGTACTCCAAAAATAAACCTTATCCGAACCCTAATGGTAACCCTAACACTAACCTAATACTAAAACTAACTCTAGCGCTACCTCTAACCCTAACATTAAGCAGAACTCTTCTCCTAAACCAAAAAATAAAGCTAATGCTCAACATAATTCTAAAGCTAACCCTAACACTAAATTTAATCCTGATCCTACTCTAACACTAACGCTTATCCTAACACCAATTGTAAACCTAACCCTAAATTTAACACTAACAATATCTCTAAAATCAACTGCTTACCGTAACCCTAACTGTAAAGCTAAAACTAATCATAATCATAACACTAAACCTAATTCTAACCCTAAACCTAAAGCGAAACCTAACTTTAGCTGTAACCATAAATCTAACCCTATATTAAACTTAACCCGAATCCTGTCGAAAACCGTAACCCGAACTTAACCTAAACGCTAACACTAAACCTAACACTAATCCTAACTCTAAACACTTACCCTAATCCTAACCCTAACCCTGACACTAACCCTAAAACTAAAGTTAATGATAACCCTAATTCTAACCCTAACCATAAATTTACACTAACAATAACCCGGACTCTAACTCATTACCCTAATCCTAACGCTAAACCTAAAGCTAATCCTAAACAAAAAGCTAACCTTAACACTAACCAAAACCTAAACCTTATCCTAAACCTAACCCTAAATATAAACCTATCCCTCAACTAAACCTAACACGAACACTAACAGTAATCCTAAGCATTAGCTAATACAAACCCTATCCCGAACATTAATCCTAAATCTAACCTCTTACCCTAATACTACCCTAACCCGAACCAGGAACCTAATTCTAAACCTAAAGCTAACCCTAACCCTAAAACTAACCCTAACTGTACCCCTAACCTTAACCCTAAACCTAACCCTAACCTTGACCCTAACCCTCATCATAAACCTTAAAATAAAGCTACTCTTAATCCTATTTCTAACCCTAACCCTAAAACTAAACCTAACCCTAAATTTTACACGAAAAATAAACCTAACCATAACCCCTTACCCTAAAACTAACCCTAACCCTAACTTTAACTCTAACACTAACCCTAACTCTAACCTTAACCCTAAAATTAAACTTAACCCTGATCCAAATCCTAAAACTAAAGCTAATCCTAACCCTAATTCTACTGTAACTCTAAATTTTACACTAACAATAACACTAACCATAAACCATAACCCTAACCGTAAACTTAAACTAATCCAAACCTTAAACTCTAACTCTTACTGTAATCCTAACCCTAACCCTGATCCTAACATGAAAAACTAAAGCTAATCCTAAACCTAACCCTAACCCTAAACCGAACTCTAACATCTTACGCTGACACTAAATCTCAACCTAAAGCTAACCCTAACTCTAAAACTAAACCTAACTCTAACACTAACTCTAACCTAAATCTAACCATAACTCTAACTCTAACCATAAACCTAACCCTCAGCAAAAAGTATACTGATTAATTGTAACCCTAACTCTAAACCTAACCCTAATGCTAACCGAAACATAACACTAACCCTAACATTAATCCTAACTCTTACATTTGACCCTGAACAAAACCCTAATCATAACACTAACCCTACCCCTAAATTTTATGCTAACAATAACACTAATCATAGCTTATTACCCTTACCTTACACCTAAACTAAGGCTAAACCTAAATAACACTAACCCTTTCCCTAAGCATATCCGTAACCTACTCAAACTGAAACCTGAAACATAACCATAAACCTACACCTAAAGTAAACTAAGCTGAACACTAACTCTAACCCTAACTGTAACCTAAACCCAACTTTAACTTAACCCTAACCCTAACCCTTACACTAATCCTAGCTCTAAACTCTTACACTAAACCTTAACCCTAAACATATCTGTAAACCTAACAGAAACCATAACGCTAAACCTAACCCTAACACTAATCCTAACCCCAAACCTAACCTAACCATAACCCTAACCCTAAACCCTAACCCTAACCCTAACAAATCCTAACTCTAAAATCTTACACTAACCCTACCCCTAACCTTAACACTAAAGTAAAGCTAACGGTAACCCTAACCCTAAAATAAACCTAACCCTATTCCTAACCCTAACACTAATTTTGTCTCTAATCCTAAACATAACTGTAACCCTAACGCAGACCATAACGCTAAACCTAATCCTAATGCTAACCGTAATCCTAACCCTAAGTTTAAACCTACCCTAAACATTATCCTAACCTAAACCTAACCCTAATCTTAATTTAACTCTAAAAGTCACTCTAACGCTAACCCTAAACCTAAATCTAATTCATACGTTAATTGTAACTCTAACACGAACACTATCCCGGATCATAAGCATAAATCTAAAGCTAATCCTAACCCTAATTCAACCCAAACACTAAAAGTAACTGTAACCCTAAATTTAACGCTAACAATAAACCTAAACCTGACCACTTACCTTAAACCTAAACCTAACCCTAACCTTAAACATATACCACCCTAAAGTAAACCTTACACAAACTCTAATGGTAACTCCACTCCAAACTTAATCCTAACCCTAACCACAACTCTTACACTAATTCTAAATCTAACCTCTTGCCTTAAAGGTAACTCTAACCCTAACTCTCACATAACACTAAGACTACCATAACCCTAACCCTAACCTTAACCCTAATTTAACTCTAAAACTGACTCTAAGCCCTAACCCTAACCCAAATCACTTTTCTAAAACCTAACCATAACCCTAACTTCAAATCTAAAACTAACCCTAACCATAAACCTAACATTAAAATTAACCCTAAACCTGATTCCAACCATAAAAAAGCTAAACCTAACCCTAATTCTAATCCTAACCCTAACACAAACCTTATCTCTGATTCTACCATAAAACTAAAGCTAAACCTAACCCTAATTCTATCCCAAACCTTAAATCTTACACCAACAATAAACATAACCCTGACTCCTTACCATAACCCTATCCCTAAACTTACCTCTAACTAAACCTACACCAAACCATAACGATAACCTTAACCTACCCTAAGCCTAATCCTAACCCTAAAACTAATGGTAATTCTAAACCTAATTCTAACGCTAGCCCTAACATTAACTCAAATTTTACACGTACACTAGCCAAAACACTAAATCCTTACCCTAACCTAACACTAACCATGATTTTAAGCCAAAAACATGCTCTAACCTTAACCCTAATCCAAACCCTAACACTAACCCTAACCTTAACATTAACATCAATACTAATCCCAACTCTTACCTATTACCCTAACCCTCACCCTAAACCTAATGCTAACCCTAACTCTAACCTTAACCTAAGCCTAACCCTAATCCTAACCCTAACCTAAACCTAAACCTAAAACTAATCGTAACACTAAAGCCAAACCCGAACCTTGAACCTAACCTTAAAACTAAAGTTAATCCTAATCCTAAACCTAACCCTATCTTTAACTCAAAAACAAAACCTAACTCTAACCTTATTCCTAACATTAACCCTAAAGCTGATACTAACTCTAAAACTAAAGCTAATCCTAACCGTAAATCTAACCCTAACCCAAACAATAAATCCAAAACTAAATTTTAAACTAACAATAACTCTAATCCGGCACCCTTACCATATAGCTAATCCTAACCCAAACGTTAACTCTAGAACTAACCCTAACAAAATCTCTGTGCTAACATTAATCCTAACCTTGATCCTAACCCTAAAATTAAAGTTAATCCTAACTCTATTTCTAATCCTAACCCTATCACTAACCATAACCCTGATCCTAACACTAACACTAAAGCTAATCTTAAGATTAATTCTGAACCTAAGTCTAAATTTTACACTAAAATTACACCTAATCCTAACCCTTTAAACTAACCCTAAGCCTAAACCTAACGCTAAACCTAACCATCACCCTACCCTTACCCTATTTCTAAAACTAATCCTAAGTCTAACCACTTACCCTAACCCTAACCCTAACCATAATCCTAAATCTAACCCTAAGCGTATCGCTAACTCTAACTCTAACCCTAACCATAAACCTAACACTAATCCTAACACAAAAGCCTAAACCTAAATCTAAACCTAACCATAACCCTGAACCTAACTATAACCCTAACCTTGATCGTAATTTTAAAACTAAAGCTAATGCTAATCCTAATTATAATCCTAACCTTTACACTAACAACAACCCAAACCTTAACCCTTTACCCTGAATCTACTCTAACTATAAATTCAACTCTAAAACTAACCTTAAACCTAACTGTAACCCTGAAATTAACCCTACCCCTGATCCTAACCAAAAACCTAAAATATCTGAAACCTAATTCTATCCATAACCATAAAATTAAACCGAATCCTAATCCTAAGAATAACATTAATCCACACTCTAATCTCTTAAGA
>NW_024347427.1:0-797 GCF_902729225.1 Pteropus medius
GGCGAAAAGCTCTCTGGTGACGTCCATTTTGAGCCAGAATCGCAGACTTCCGAGAAAAGGCTCACTTGCGGCAAATGCACAGCCCTCCCGGGGCCTTGGGGCTCTGTGGGCTATGCCCGGTCGTCTGCGGGTACTGGGGTGGCGAAGTTGGAGGAGCACTCACTGACAGTTTGAGCTCCTAGAGGTACAAACTACGTGTCATTCGTCTTTGCATCCTCTTGCAGGGGTCAGGGCCGCCCACAGACAGCGTACCCGGGTTGCTTTGGCCCCTCCGTCCATGGCGGCCGTCACCCTCTGGAAAGAGTTCAGATGGGAGACACTGCAGACAGCTGTGGGTCTGAATTCGGCCTCCGTGCCTTAGGAGCTTTGCGATCAGCTCTTTGAGCCTTTCATTTCTTCATTTTGAATGCGTCCCCGGGGACCAATACGACCATCCCAGGCAGAAAGGTGAGGGAGAGGGAGGTGTCTGCTTCCGTCCTGAAGTCTGATTTCCACTGCGGAAAGCGGGAAGGAGCCGTGCCTGAGGAAGGAGCCCCGGGGCCTCTGGGATGGAAAGAGATCATACTGAATTGTGGCTCTGGAACGCCCGGTGTCCACACAGCGGGGAGGTGGAGGTGCTAGGAGCGGCCTGTCTTCTGTGGTAGACCAGGGTTCCATGCAGGTTTCCTTCGAAAATCCACCATATACATATATATGCATATAGATGAATATATATATGCATATATATGTATATGGTAGCTTTGGCGAAAAGCTCTCTGGTGACGTCCATTTTGAGCCAGAATCGCAGACTTCCGAGA
>NW_024347428.1:0-1276 GCF_902729225.1 Pteropus medius
GGCTGGGGAAGGCAGCATGCCCAGGTAGCACAGGCACCGAACTGCAGCATGGGCCTGAGGAAACCTGCCTCTTATCAGGCCACAGACCACACCTTCCTCCAGAAGTGCCACTATCACCATGGCGATCACCCGAGCTACACCAAGCCCCAGCTGCCCCTTGCTATCTTCACCGTGCAACATTACGCGGGGACAGTCACCTACCAGGTATCAGGGTGAACCAGGGACAGACTCCCGGGTGAATCAGTGGGGCAATGTGACCCTGGCATTTCCTCTGGGAGCTGAGTCACCTGACAGGTTACAGGAATGGATGAGGAGAAGCTCCTTGCAAGGCTTGGCCATCTGTCCTTACCTAGGCCCTTGGCCACACCCAGTTCTGGGCTAGCTTCGGAGGCTGGGGGCAGTGGAGGCTGTGAGACCCTTCAGACCAAGAAGGGCAGAGCATGTGCATGGGACCTGGCTCTGACAGCCTCAGGCCTCCATTTTCTCCTCCGTGAAATGGGAGTGGGAATCTGTCCTACGGATTGTCATGAGGATGAAATGGCCAGGCGGGTGCCTGCCACATACTAGGTGCTCACTGAAGTTTCACAGTGACTGCACATCTACCCAGGAGGAGAGACATTGAGGGGAGGGGCCTAGTATAAAGAATAGGACTGAGTGACGGATTCGAGGTGGGGCAAGTCATGTAAGGCTTCCTGGAGGAGGTGATGCGCTCCGATTGTAGAATTAAAAATACAAACTACCCAGAAGTTACCCAAATAAGAAACAAAAGGAGTCTATGTCAATTATACCTCCAAAAAAAATCACATCAAAAGAAATTAAAAGAAACACAAGAAGACTGAATAAAGAAAACTGTGAAACTGTATTGAAGGTCACAAAAGAAGACTTAAAAATGGAGAGCTGAATCCAAGATTCATGTTGGGGAGCCCTAATATTGTTCATTCTTTCTCAACTGATCTAGAAAAGTGATACGATTCCAGAGGAGGAGGAATAGGTTTTGATGAAATTATTCTGAAGTATCATCTGGAAAAAAATGCATGAGAACAGCCAACAAAATATTGAAAAGCAAAAGCGTTTTCTAGTCTCAAGCCTTACACTTTAGGTCTCTGATCCAGTCGTTTTGGGTTAATTTTTATATATGGTGTGAGATAAGAGTCCAACTTCACGCTTTCGCACATGGATTTCCAGTTTTCCCGGCACCACTGGTTAGAGACAAAGGTGGCCTTTTAACTCAGAGGGGAGAGGCTGGATTATTTGACAAAGGGATTGGTCCCCACAC
>NW_024347429.1:0-431 GCF_902729225.1 Pteropus medius
TATTTTTTATTTATATATATATATATATATATATATATATATATATATATATATATATATATATATATATATATTTTACCAAAAGTACTATCTACAAATGTAAAACAAACACACAAATAAAAGAGCATGGCTGTATTATGCATGGGATAACATGGTTCAAATAAATTTTGACTCTCCTTTGTTTGGGGTGTAGTCTTCAAAAAGATGGACCTTTTTTTGGAACAATAATGAGTTTTTCCCAATAATTCTGTGGGTTGAAGGGTGGCTCTGCTGGTCTTGCCTGGAATGTCTCAAGCATCTGCCATCAGATAGCAGTTGAATTGGTTGAGCTGGGAGATCCAAGATGGCTTCATTCACTTATCTGGTAGGTGGTGCCCTTGTCAGCTGGGGTACCTTGGTTGTCTTTATCTGGACTTCATCCAGATCAGTTG
>NW_024347430.1:0-357 GCF_902729225.1 Pteropus medius
GAAATTCTAGCTAAAAGCTCACAGTTAATAACCACGCAGAAGCCCCCTGAGACGGGAGGTCTTTACTTGAAAAGATTAAAGACATTTTGTTTTTTTAAGTAAAACTGTTTTCTCCTGCTGCTGGGTTCCTTTGCCTGGGCTGCAGAAGGAACGCGAGTGAGACCACCTGCTCTGAGACCACCTGCTTTGAGACCACCTGCTCTGAGACCACCTGCTCTGAGAGCGTCTTTGGCCTTGGGGCAGAGGGCACCCTGCTACGGTGGCTTTATTGATGGGATCCCGATTTGACGCTACCTAATAATGAGGCCTTAGCACTGATGCCTCGAAACCCAGGCTGGGAGCACTTAGGCCAGCAAA
>NW_024347431.1:0-1100 GCF_902729225.1 Pteropus medius
TTGTGTAAATTTAAGGGTAGGGTTAGAATAAGGGGAAGTTTTAGCTTTAGTTTTAGGGTAGGTTCAGATTTAGGGTTTTGTTAGGGTTAGGCTTAGAATTAGGGTTAGGTTTAACTTTACTACTAGGGTTAGAATCTGAATTAGAGTTAATGTTAAGATTAGGGTTACAGTTAGAGTTAGTTTTACCTTTAAAGCAGGTTCAGGGTTAGGTTTATTGTAAGGTATTAGTGTTAGTGTTAGGGATAGGTTTAGGGTTAGGGTTAGGCTTAAGGTTAGTGATAGGGTCAGTCTTAAGGCAAGAGGTTAGATTTACCATCAGTGTTAGGGTTAAGGTTAGGATTAGGATTAGGTTAGCGGTGGGATTACCATTAGGGCTTGCTTCAGGTTTATTTTAGGGTTAGGTATATATTTACGATTACAGTTAGTGTTAGGTTTAGCGTAAGTGGTCAGGTTTAGATTTATTGTTAGTGCATAATTTAGAGTGAGGGTTAGTTTTAATGTTTGGGTTAGAATTAAGGTTAGGTTTAGCTTTAGTTTTAGTGTTAGGATCAATGTATGGGTTAATATTATGGTTAGGATTAGATTTAGGGTTACTTTTAGAGTTAAAGTTCGGCTTAGGGTTAGTTTTAGTGTAAGGAGTTGTGGTTACTGTTATTATTAGTTTAAAATTTAAGATTAGGTTATTGTTAGGGAAATAGTTAGAATTAGGCTTAGGATTAATTTTAGTTTTAAGGTTATGATCAGATATAGGGTTAGGGTTAGGGTTAGTGTTATGTTTAGGCTTTCAAGGCAGTGGTTTGGTTATGGTTAGGGGTCATTTTAGGTTTAGGTTAGGGTTCAGGTTAGGGTTAGGATAAGGATTAGGGTTAGGGTAAGAAGTTAGACATAGCATTAGTGTTAGGGTTAGTGTTAGGATTCTGGTTAGGTTATGGGTAGTTTTATGGTAAGGGTTAGGGTAAGGTTAGGTTCAGGATAGGGTTAGTTTTAGGGTTAAGGTTAGTGTTAGGGTTAGGGTTATCTTTAGGGTTATATTAAGTGTAAAATTTAAGGTGATGGTTAGAAATAGGGTTACGATAAGCTTTAGATTTAGGGTTAGGTTC
>NW_024347432.1:0-2376 GCF_902729225.1 Pteropus medius
GGTCTGAATTCGGCCTCCGTGCCTTGGGAGCTTTGCGATCAGCTCTTTGAGCCTTTCATTTCTTCATTTTGAATGCGTCCACGGGGACCATTACGACCATCCCAGGCTGAAAGGTGAGGGAGAGGGAGGTGTCTGCTTCCGTCCTGAAGTCTGATTTCCACTGCGGAAAGCGGGAAGGAGCCGAGGCCTTAGGAAGGAGCCCGGGGCCTCTGGGATGAAAAGAGATCATGCGGAATTGTGGCTCTGGAACGCCCGGTGTCCACACTGCGGGGAGGTGGAGGTGCGAGGAGCGGCCTGTCTTCTGTGGTAGTGCAGGGGTCCAGGCAGGTTTCCTTTGAAAATCCACCATATACATATATATGCATATAGATGAACATATATATGCATATATATGTATATGGTAGCTTTGGCAAAAAGCTCTCTGGTGACGTCCATTTCGAGCCAGAATCGCAGACTTCCGAGAAAAGGCTCACTTGCGGCAAATGCACAGCCCTCTCGGGGCCTTGGGGCTCTGTGGGCGATGCTCGGTCTTCTGCGGAGACTGGGGTACCGAAGTTGGAGGAGCACTCACTGACACTTTGAGCTCCTAGAGGTACAAACTACGTCTCATTCGTCTGTGTATGCTCTTGCAGGGTTCAGGGCCACCCACAGACAGCGTACCCAGGGATGCTTTGGCCCCTGCGTCCATGGCGGCCGTCACCCGCTGGAAAGAATTCAGTTGGGAGACACAGCAGAGAGCTGTGGGTCTGAATTCGGCCTCCGTGCCTTAGGAGCTTTGCGATCAACTCTTTGAGCCTTTCATTTCTTCATTTTGAATGCGTCCACGGGGACCATTACGACCATCCCAGGCAGAAAGGTGAGGGAGAGGGAGGTGTCTGCTTCCGTCCTGAAGTCTGATTTCCAATGCGGAAAGCGGGAAGGAGCCGAGGCCTTAGGAAGGATCCCCGGGGCCTCTGGGATGAAAAGAGATCATGCTCAATTGCGGCTCTGGAACGCCCGTTGTCCCACTGCGGGGAGGTGGAGGTGCTAGGAGCGGCCTGTCTTCTGTGGTAGACCAAGGGTCCACGCAGGTTTCCTTCGAAAATCCACCATATACATATATATGCATATAGATGAACATATATATGCATATATATGTATATGGTAGCTTTGACAAAAAGCTCTCTGGTGACGTCCATTTTGAGCCAGAATCGCAGACTTCCGAGAAAAGGCTCACTTGCGCCAAATGCACAGCCCTCCCGGGGCCTTGGGGCTCTGTGGGCGATGCTCGGTCACCTGCGGGTACTGGGGTACCGAGTTGGAGGAGCACTCACTGACACTTTGAGCTCCTAGAGGTCCAAACTACGTCTCATTCGTCTCTGTATGCTCTTGCAGGGTTCAGGGCCACCCACAGACAGCGTACCCAGGGATGCTTTGGCCCCTCCGTCCCTGGAGGCCGTCACCCGCTGGAAAGTGGTCAGTTGGGGGACACTGCAGACAGCTGTGGGTCAGATTTCGGCCTCCGTGCCTCTTGAGCTTGGCGATCACCTCTTTGAGCCTTTCATTTCTTCATTTTGAATGCGTACACGGGGACCATTACGACCATCCCAGGCAGAAGGGTGAGGGAGAGGGAGGTGTCTGCTTCCGTCCTGAAGTCTGATTTCCAATGCGGAAAGCAGGAAGGAGCAGAGGCCTTAGGAAGGAGCCCCGGGGCCTCTGGGATGAAAAGAGATCATGCTGAATTGTGGCTCTGTATCGCCCAGTGTCCACACTCCCGGGAGGTGGAGGTGCTGGGAGCGGCCTGTCTTCTCTGGTAGACCAGGGTCCACACAGGTTTCCTTCGAAAATCCACCATATACATATATATGCATATAGATGAACATATATATGCATATATATGTATATGGTAGATCTGGCAAAAAGCTCTCTAGTGATGTCCATTTTGAGCCGGAACTGCAGACTTTCGAGATACGGCTCACTTGCGGCAAATTCCCGGCCCTCCCGGCGCCTCGGGGCTCTGAGGGCGTGCTCACCGTGTCCTGGTGGAGGCATGGGGGAAGTTATGAAGGTTGAGCACTGACACTGTACTTTGAGCCCCTGAGGGAAATTTACCGGCGTCTCATTCCTCCTGTCTCATGCAGTCTCCACATGAAGCCCCAGGTGGCCCCAGATGCTTTGTCCCTCGGCCTGGAGGCCGTCACCCACCTGGGCTGGAAAGAGGTCAGTTGGGGGACACTGCAGACAGCTGTGGTCTGATTTGGCCTCCTGCATTTTCCTCTTGAGCTTGATCACCTCTTGAGCCTTTCATTTCTTCATTTTTGGAGGCACGTACCGGGGACCACAAGTCACGACCATCCCAGGCAGAAAGGTGAGGGAGAGAGTGTCTGCTTCCGACCT
>NW_024347433.1:0-634 GCF_902729225.1 Pteropus medius
GGTTTCGATATTGTGCTTCCATTTTTGTTTGTTTCAAGATATTTTAAAATTTTCTTTCTGATACCTTCTTTGACCCATTGGTTTTTCAGGAGCATGTTGTTTAATTTCCAGGATTAGTGAATTTTCCAGCTTTCTATCTATTTTATATCTAGTTTCATGCCATATTGTCAGCAAAGATTCTTGGTATGATTTCAGCCTTTTAAAATTTGCTAAGACTTTTTTTTGTGACCTATCATGTGATCTGTGCTAGAGACTGTTTTGTGTGTGTTTCAGGAGTTTTGCCTGCTGTTGGATGGAATGTTCTGTATATGTGGTTCAAGTCCAACATCCCCCTGTTGATTTTCTGTCTGGATGATCTGCCCATCGTAGAAAGTGGGGTATTCAATTTCCCTGCTATCACTCTGTGGTTTTTTGTTAGTATTCACTTAATATGTTCAGGGGCTCCTATGTTAGTTGCTTATATATGTTTACGACGGTTATATCCTCTTGATGAATTGACTCCTTTATCATTATATAATGACCTTTCTTTATGTCTTTTTATTGTTTTTTGGCTTAAAGTCTATTTTGTGTGATATAGGTATAGCCTCCCCTGTTGTCTTTCCCATTTGCATAGAACATCTTTTTCCATCCCTTC
>NW_024347434.1:0-779 GCF_902729225.1 Pteropus medius
AATTAATACATAAATATTAAAGTAAACGTTTGATTACTTTATCTATCATTGGAAGTTTATTCAAGTAAGTTAAAAGCATTTTGGTTGGTGGCAAGTAGGAAACATTATTGGAAAAATCAGAGAATTTTATTCATCATTGCTATATTTAAGGCAAATTTGATAACATAAGAAGCTTTCCCTGACCAACAGCCTAGTTTATGTATTTCTTATTATACGTTTCCATAGCATCCTATATTTTTCCTTGATGACAACTTATTGTAATTCAAATTTTATTTTATTTTTATTAAATTTATTAGGATGGCATTTGTTAATAAGATTATAAATTTCAAGTATACAATTCTATAATACAACATCTGTATATTAAATTGTTTGCATACCACCCAGTGTCTAGTCTCATTCTGTCAGCTTATATTTGTTCCCCATTACTTTCTTCATCTTACTCCCACCACTCTTACCCCTCTGATAACCACCATACCATTGTGTCAATGAGTTTTTTGGTTTGTATTGTTTGTTCATTTGCTGCTTTCTATTTTATATCCCACATGTGAGTGAAATATATGGTTCTTTCCTTTTCTATCTGACTTATTTTGCTTAGCATTATATTCTCAAGATCCATCCATGTTGTCACAAATGGCAGTATTTCATCTTTTCTTATGGTTGAGTAGTGTTCCATTGTGTATATGTACCACACTTTCTTTATCTAATCATTCATCGAAGGGCATTTAGATTGTTTTCATGTCTTTGCTATCGTGAATAATGCTGCAATGAGCATAGGGATA
>NW_024347435.1:0-534 GCF_902729225.1 Pteropus medius
CCGACTAGCCTTTGTGCCTCAGCGCGCGCGACTGCCAGCGGCTGCGCAGCGCCGCATCTGCCTCCGCTGGGCGCACGAGCTCTCGCGCTCGCTCCTCCGCCGCCCGCCGGGCGCAGACCCGCCCCCGCGCGCCCGGCCCGCGCAGGTCCCCGCGGCGCGCGCGCGCGCCCCCAGGGCCCCGCGTCTCTGCGGCGCTCCAGGGGCGCGAGGAACCAACCAGGGAACAAAGCGCTTCCCTCTCGGCCGGCCCCTCCGCTCCGCCCCGGCAGCCGAAGCTGCTTCCCAGGCGGCCCGCTCCGGCCCGCTCCGGCCGGCTCCGGCCCGCTCCGCTGCGCTCTTCCGGAACCTGGCGGGAGCCCGAGGAACCGGGGGCGTGGAGTTTCCGGGAACCGCGGTGACGCGGCAGCATCCCACGCGCGAACCTGGCATCTCGTCTTCTGCCTCAGCAAAGGGATCTTCCCACCGAGCGGTACCTCTGAAAATACTCGCCCTAGTCCTATCTTCATTCTCCCACTTCCTGGCACCTGGGATTCT
>NW_024347436.1:0-315 GCF_902729225.1 Pteropus medius
CAGTTCACCTAAAACAAAATGAGAAAAAAAAAAAACAAAAACGCATAGTTAGGAGTAAGGTCGCTATCAGACAAATCGAAGCAGAAGAGTGCAACTCTTACTAAAAATGGGGCATTATAAGCTTAAATAATAATAAAAAAATTGATATAACAAGATAGTAATGAATGTTCAGCATACATAAGAACAAGTGAAAAGGGGGGATTCAAAAATTTAAATTCACAAAAGGGAATAGAGATAAGGCATGTGCAGAAGAAAATGAATATGTATGTATATATATATATATATATATATATATATATATATATATATATATAT
>NW_024347437.1:0-1325 GCF_902729225.1 Pteropus medius
CTAACGCTAACCCTAAAAGTAACCATAACCTAACCCTAAATCTAACCCTAACCCTAAATCGAACCCTAATCCTAACCTTACGTTAATCCTATCCCTAACCCTAACCCTAACTTAACTCTGACCCCAAACCTAACCCTAACACTAATCTCAACACTAAACTCTTACGCTAACCCTAACTCTAACCTTAACCCTAACCATAAACCTAACACTAACTCTAATCCTAACCAATCCGCTCACCCTATTTCTAACGCTAACCCTGAACCTAACCCTAAAGCATAACCCTACCCTAACCCTAACGAAACTCTAATCCTAACCTAAACACTAATCATAATGCCAACACTAACCGCTAAACCTAACCATAACACTAACCTTAACCCTAAACCAACCACAACCCTAACCCCAAACTAAAACTAACACTAAGCGTAAAATAAAACCTGAAACTAACCGTAAAACTAAAGCTAATCCTACTCCTATTTCTAACTCAACCATAACATTAAACCTAACCCTAAATTATAAATAAAAAATAACCCTAAGCCTAACCCCATACACTAATCCTAACCCTAAACCTCACCCTAAACTAATCCTAAACCTTACCCTACCCTAACTGTAATCCAAACTCTAATCTCTTAAACTAACCCAAACACTAAACATAAGTATAAACTAAAATAAAACCATAATGCTAAACCTAAACTTAAACCTAACCCTAGCCCTAACACTAAGCCAAACACCCACCCTAACACTAAAAGCTAAACCTAACCCTAACCCTAACCATAACTATAAATTTTACACTAACAATTACCCTAACCTTAATGCCTGACGCTAAACCTAACGATAACCCTAATTTAACTGTAAAACTATCGCTAATCCTAAACCTAACCCTACATCTAACCCTAACCTTAAACGTCACACTAACAATAACGCTAACCCAGGATCATATCCTAAAACTAAAGCTAAACCTAAACCTAATTCTAACAGTAACCCTCAATTTTACAATAAGAATAACCCAAACCTTAACCACATATCCTAACCCTGACCCTAAACCTAATGCTAAATTAACTCTACCAGTAAACCTAACTCTAACCCTAAAACTAACCCTAAACCTAACCTTAACTTAACCCAAAGCCTAACCCTAACCCTAACCCTAAAACTAAACATATCTGTACACCTAACTCAAACCATAAAGCTAAACCTAACCCTAACTTAACTGTACACCTAACCTAAACCATAAAGCTAAACCTAACCCTAACACTAAACCTAACACTAACACTAACTCTAAAGCTAAACCCTAACTCTAATCCTGACACTAATTCTAACTGTAAACTCTT
>NW_024347439.1:0-588 GCF_902729225.1 Pteropus medius
TATGACCCTTTTTAAAAAGTTTGCTGGTCCCTGTTGTAAAGAATAAGAGATAATAGTACTTTCCATTCAAAGGATGGTTGTCAAACTATTTTACTCATCAGTTTATCAAACATTTATTGGGCACCTACTGTCAGGAACTCTTGAAGGAGCTGGCTAAACAAAGCTGACAGTCCAGTGGGGGAGACCAGCGTGTAAGCAAGTCTACAACAACATGCCAGTGAAGTTATTGATGTAGGTACGGGAGCCCCTGACGGCAAGAAGTGGGGAGATCCCCGTGTGGGAACCTTCATGGGAGGGGATTGTGATTCTTGTATCATTAGCCTTTCCCCAAGACAGCACCGATTGTAGCCTTTCCCCAAGACAGCACCGATCTCTGTACATAATAGAAGCTCTGCAAACTCGTGTTGAATAAACAGAGAGTGAACTTTACCTACTGCACTCAGAGAAGACTTCCCTCAAAGAGCTGAGTTCTGAACCGAGTCTTAAAGGGTTGAAGAAGACAGAGGACAAGGGTGAGCTGTGCTCCCGGCCCAGGAAACATCCTTCTCAAAGGCCTGGCTGTAGGAGGGACACAAAGCTTTTGAGGAC
>NW_024347440.1:0-310 GCF_902729225.1 Pteropus medius
CAAAAAAAAAAAAAAGAGAAGAGATTAAAAGAGGTAAAAAATAAAATTTTATTTTATTTTTTTATGTACCTAGGATATAAATGAAAATATATATCCTAGGTACATAAAATTGGTGTTTTTAGAAAAAAAGGGATATGAATAAATGAAATTGGAGTAAGAATCTAATATCTAAAATATTCTTGACCTGAGGAAATGCTAGTGTCTATATATCAAAACACTCACTAAATACAGACAAAATAAAAAGAGAACAATATCTAGAGTGCATATATGTCATCTCCTCATCATTTCAACTATTTCAGAAAAAGACATC
>NW_024347441.1:0-455 GCF_902729225.1 Pteropus medius
TTCCAGAAACTAGGCCTAAGTTATAGACTTCCTTTGTCCAGTTTCAGGTTTTAATTATTCTTTAACCCTTTCACATTTCAGCAGGCCATTACACTTCTAATAAAAAAAAAAAGAAAAATATATTCTAACTGATGGTAATAATTATTCTCACAATAGAACTTTTATCACATAGGATGAGTTATTTACAGTGATATATAGGATCTTATATTCTAGAGGAAGTCGTTTTACATTTTGCCACATATCTACTCACCTGCCAAATATGATGTATCATAAATATTCTTTTTAATTTAAGGGTCTTGGCTTTGAACTAAAATGAATCACCATTTAGGGATCTTTTATAATGTAACATACACATTAGAAGATTTGCCTGAACACATATTGGAACTCTGAAAAAATATAAACTATTTTTATTTTCCAGGGTTATAGCTGACAACATCTCATGGTTGACAAGTCAA
>NW_024347442.1:0-502 GCF_902729225.1 Pteropus medius
CCCTGGAATAAGAACCACTGGCCTATTCATTGTTTTAAAATATGTGGAATTAGTTACCAGTGTTGTAAAATAAGATTTTATGCTAAAACAAACAAACCAACAGCAAAAACACCACATCTTTGGTATTTTGAGAAAATGGAAGCTCTTGGAGCCCTTGGTCTCATATACTTTCATATCAGCATTTGGCTGGAATTGACTTTAGTGCTCTTTAGAATGAAGCATGCTTTTTCCAATTCAGAAGAAAAATGGTAGATGATGCATGATGGAGTAAGAGCAGTTAAAGTATGAGTAAATCTAAATGTTGACTTACAAAGCAACAAAGATGTCGGTCTGTGTCGTGTGTGTTGTGTATCACGGCAGATATGTTAGGATGTAGAGTTTATGGTCTAAGGCTTATGTGTAATTTAGGAAAAGGATAAAAATACAAAATATTAGAGGTTAAGTCAAGATCTGCATTTTGTAATATCTCTGTATGTAATAGTAGCTAAAAGAATAGTAAAAG
>NW_024347443.1:0-422 GCF_902729225.1 Pteropus medius
TCTAACTGCCAGCTCTGAGCCCCCACCCCACCCCCACTCCTGCGGTCCTTCTCCGTCTCAGGAAACGGCATCTCCTACCACTCACGACACTGCAGTCATGCTCGACATGTTTCTTCCTTCCACGCCCACATCCGATCCTTTGGCAAATCCTGATGGCTCTACTTAAAATACACCCTAAATCCAGCCATTTCGATCCCCGCTACTGCTGCTGTCCCTGACCCGGCCACCACCATCTTTTGCCTGGACTCCAGCAGCTCCCGACTGCTCTCCCAGCTCCCTTGTGGCTGCTCCAGTCTGGGCCCCACTCAGAAAGCAAAGATCCTGTGACCATGCAAACCAGCCCTTGGCTCGCTCTTGCCCTCCCCTCTCCGTTGGCCTCAGGCACACCCCGACAAGGACTGCATGTGCTGCCCCCTCTCCTC
>NW_024347444.1:0-801 GCF_902729225.1 Pteropus medius
CTCCTCTGCAGGCAGAAGGAGTCAAACACACAAAAGCAGAGATTACAGGAGGAAGGAGAGAGAGAGAGGACTTGAAAAAGAACCAAGGCCCCCAGTTCAGAAGGATCCGGGAAAAGGAGAGAGACAGGGTGAGCCCCAACACCCCTTGTTCTTAATGGGGATGCTAAAGAAAACGCTAGAAATGGTGCCCCTTCTGCCTCCTCCTCCTGTACTCCCCACTTTTCCCAACTCCCCACCATCCAGCCTAGGTATCTCTCCTAGACGTCTCCAGCTTGCACAGCAAGAAGTCCTTCTGCCCATCTTAAGAGGTCTGGGGTATGGTTCCTCCTGAGATTCAATGCTGTCCCCTCAAGCTCTGCTCTGCCTTTCCTTGTGGCATCTGTGGGCCAAAGTGGCACATGCCAGATACTCAAGGAGCCCCTCTGACCTAAAGTAGCACCTCACCAGGCATTGCTCAGCCTCCTCCAGACATCTTGCCTGATCTGTGCATTCTCCTAATGGGTCAGATCACCTCCAGGAGCCCTGACTTCCATGGGGTCAGTAGGACGATGGAGAAGAAATTAAGAGATGTGCAAGTAGGGGATCAAGATGAGAAGGTCAAAGGAGACGCAAAGGGACAGAGGGAAAGAGCATCATGTGCAAAGGTCCAGCAATTTCCTGGGGTGTGCTGGCCCAGGTTGGAAGGCACTGCAGCTCCAGGATACATGGTCCACATGTCCCCTCTCCTGCAGGGAGCTAACTATACCTTTGGATAGGGATGGACCACACTTTGCCATCCTCAGAGGTCAGGCTCTGGGCCCA
>NW_024347445.1:0-370 GCF_902729225.1 Pteropus medius
TTTGCGATCAGCTCTTTGAGCCTTTCATTTCTTCCTTTTGAATGCGTCCACGGGGACCATTACGACCATCCCAGGCAGAAAGGGGAGGGAGAGGGTGGTGTCCGCTTCCGTCCTGAAGTCTGATTTCCACTGCGGAAAGCGGGAAGGAGCCGAGGCCTTAGGAAGGAGCCCCGGGGCTTCTGGGATGAAAAGAGATCATGCGGAATTGTGGCTCTGGAACGCCCGGTGTCCCCACTGCAGGGAGGTGGAGATGCTAGGAGCGGCCTGTCTTCTGTGGTAGACCAGGGGTCCACGCAGGTTTCCTTCGAAAATCCACCATATACATATATATGCATATAGATGAACATATATATGCATATATATGTATATG
>NW_024347446.1:0-1106 GCF_902729225.1 Pteropus medius
TTCTATTCTTTTATTCTAGTCTAATCCCTTCTCACTCTGATACTTGTTTTAATTCTCTCTCCCACCCCTCGGTCGTTTGAACCACTGAGAACAGCCCCCGCCAAGGGCAGCGAAGAGGAGGGCGGATTCGCTTTAATGAAGTCAGGGGGCCCTGGACGTCAAGGGCTGGGAAACAGCAGCATCGTCTGCGGACATTCTGCTGGGCGGTGTCCTTGGACATTTGCGCAGGTCCACAGGTGACGTAGCGTGTGTCCTGCAGTTGAGGGTTATTTGATGATCTTTCACAGTTCAACATACTGGGCACTTCTGAGCGTACGACGCCCTCAGGTCTATAATATTTCAAAACTGCTTTTTTATGCCTTTTTCTTCAGGACGTTTTCTATACCGAGTGTGTCAGAGAGGGCGGAGGTGCCTAATAAAAATGACTATCTCAATGAAGAATAAATCATCCTTTCTCATCTAGACATGTGATTGTTTTACTTGATAAAAAAATTCACTTTTTGGTATATATTTGGCCCGTGGAGCAGTTTTAGGCAACTGTTGACACAGGCAGAGGAAATGTGCGCGTCACGAGAGTGCGAAGGGGAGCGTGGCACATCGGGCGGCACCGCAGGCTTCTGCAGCTCCGCGTGTCAACTTCACAAGCGATTTCAAGAAAGAAAGCGCAGTGTGTTTCTCACTGCGTCGTTCAGACTTAGAAGTGGCCACAAGGTCTTCGCATCTCCAATGACATTATGCCCTTCAGTATTTTTGAATGGATGCTGGGGTCAAACTCGAACGTCGAAACGATAACAGACCATGGCGAGTTTACGAAAATGATGCGTGTGTCTTCAGTGGACGTCCCACGGCCTGAAACATGCAGGACGAGTGTCCACGAGCAACATTTAAGCCCGACCGGGCTTAACTCTACGCTTCCTCTGTCTGAAGATTGTCCTTTGCAGCCACAGCTCTCGTGGGGTTCGCCTACCCCAAGCCTGGAGGACACCGTCTGCATGGTTAGTAAGAGTGACCGCACAAATCAAGGGAAAGCTGAAGAGAGAGCCCCCGCCACATCTCCCCCAAAAAGGTGAGGTGCTCCGTGATCTGGCCTCAGCATTTTGTGAGAC
>NW_024347447.1:0-575 GCF_902729225.1 Pteropus medius
CCACCTTCCGGTGTACCCCCAAGCCCCTCACCACGAACCCACAGCACCGCCGAGCACTGTCAGTGCAGTGAGAAGCAGGACACTCGACACCACCTCCGACCCACGCTGCAGGTGACTGTCCCCAGAAGTCCCAACCACGGATACACGAGGAACGTAAAGGACCTTATTTCACGTACATTCATTAACGGAAAGAAAGAAACATCGCCTGCTCTGGGCTGCGGGCGGGGGGGAAAGCTCTCCTGACGGCCTCGTCCAGTTCCCGCCCCGTTCGCCTACACGCCCCGCGTCTCGGCACGGCACCCAGCACCCAGCGCCCAGCAGCCGCTCGGTAAGTCCTGCGGAGGGAACGGCATGGGAGGCAGGAAGACCGAACGGACCTGGATGCAGCTTCATTTACGGGAGACAGAAGTTTCCTCCCCCCCAGACCCCTCACGGCAGGTCACGTTATCGCACGGTTGAACCACGTCCGAGGAGAGCTCTAAGCCGAACCACTAACAATATGAACAACGAAGACGCATCCTAATGAGCAACGGCAAGCGCCTAACATCCCCCCACACCAGCCGGCAATATGTCGC
>NW_024347448.1:0-24487 GCF_902729225.1 Pteropus medius
GTTAGGACAAGTGTTAGAATTTAGGATAGGGTTAGAGTTAGGTTAAGGTTAGGTTTAAGGTGAGGTTTGCTTTAGGTTAGGGTTAAGTTTAGGTTTGTGTTAAGGTTCGGGTTAAGGTTAAGGTTGGGGTAAGAGATTACTCTTTGAATTAGTGTTAGGGTTAGTGTTAGGATTAGGGTTTAGGTTAGGGTAAGTTTTAGAATTAGGTTTAGGTTAGGGTTCGGGTTAGGGTTAGGGTGAGTGTTAGGGTTAAGGTTAGCATTAATTTTACGGTTAAGATTACGGTATGGGCTTAGGGTTATTGTTATTCTTTGTGTAAAATTTAGGGTTAGTGTTCGAATTAGGTTTAGGATTAGTTTTAGATTTTGTGTTAGTAACTGGGTTACAGTTAGTGTTTGGGTTATTTTTTAAGGTTTTGGTTAGATTTAGGGTTAGAGTAAGGGTTAGAGTTAGTTTTAGAGTTAAATTAGTGTCAGGGTTAGGTTTAGGGTCAGGCGTTGTGTGTAGGGTTATTGTTAGTGTAAAACTTAGGGTTAGGTTTACGGTTAGTGTTAGGTTTAGGGTTAAGCTTAGGTTTAGGGTCATGTTAGGGTAAGGGTTAGTGTTAGGTTATGGTTAGGGTTAGAGTTAGGGTTATGGTTATGGTTAGTGTTAGACTTAAGGTTAGCATTAGAATTAGGGTTAGTGTTAGTGTATGGGGTTAGGGTTAGGGTTATTCTTAGTGTAAAATTTAGAGTTAGGTTTAGAATTAGGATTAGGATTAGCTTTAGATTTAGATTTAGGATCTGGTTTAGTGTTTGTGTTATGGTTACGTTTAAGTTTTGGGTTAGATTTAGGCTTATTTTTTGGTTTAGTTTAGGGTTAGGTTTAGGGTAGAGTTTGGGTTAGGGTTATGGTTAGGGTAAGGCTTAGGTAAAGAGGTTAGTGTTCTGGTTTTTTGTTAGTGTAACATTTAGAGTTAGGGTTAGAATTAAAGTTAGGATTAGCCTTAGTTTTAGGGTTAGTATCAGGTTTATGGTTAGTGTTAGGGTTAGGGTTAGAATTAGGATTAGTATTAGCTTTAGATTTAGGTTTAGAATCTGGGTGAGGTTTAGTGTTAAGGTTACATTTAAGTTTTGGGTTAGATTTAGGGTTAGGTTTAGGGTTAGGGTAAGGGTTAGGGGTAGTGTTATCGTTAGTGTAAAATTGAGGATTAGGGTTAGAATTAGAGTTAGGATTAACTCTAATTTTAGGATTAGGTTCAGGGATAGGGTTAATGTTAGGGTTTGTGTTAAGTTACGGTTAGGGTTAGGGTTAGGTTTAGGTTTAGGTTATTGTATGGTTAGGGTAAGGTTTACGGTTGGGTTTACAGTTAGCATTGAGTTTAGGGTTAGACTTTGGTTAAGCGGTTAGTGTTAGGGATATTTTTTAGTTTATATTTAGGGTTGAGGTTATTGTTAGGTTAGGTTTAGAATAACGGTTAGAATTAGCTTTACTTTTGGTGATAGAATCAGGGTTAGGGGTAGTGTTACTATTCGGTTTAAGGTTAGAGGTAGGATTAGGGTTAGTTTTAGGATTAGTGTTAGGGTAAGAGTTTAGAGTTAAGATTAGTGTTAGAGTAGAGTTAGGGATAAGTTAGAGTTAGGTTAAGGGTTAGATTGAGGGTAGGATTATAGTTACGGTTAAGTTTAGCCATAGGTTTAGGGTTAGCGTGATAGCATAGAGTTAGGATTACTTTTAGAGTTAGGTTTAGGATTAGGTTAGGGTTAGGGTTAGGGTTATGATTAGGTTTAGGTAAGGGGTACAGTTAGGCTTATGGTTAGAGTAAGAGGTTAGATTTAAGTTTACTATAGCGGTAGGGTGAGGATTAGGATAAGGGGTTCGAGTTAGTTTTAGTTTTACTGTTAGACTTAGGGTTAGAGTTAGGGTTTATATTTAGGTTTACGGTAAGTGTTTAGGGTTAGAGTTAGTATTATGGTTAGGGTTAGAATTAGGGTTAGGATTAGCTTTAATTTTAGGGTTAGGATCAGGTTTAGGATTAATGTTAGACTTAATGTCATGATCAGGTATAGTTATAGAGTTAAGGTGAGTATTAAAATTAGTTTTAGTGTAAGAGGTAAAGGTTAGCATTAATGTTAGTGTAAAAGTTAGTGTTAGAGACAGTTTTAGGTTTAGGGTTAGAATTAGGGTAGGATTATTTTTGGGATTAGGATAATAGGTTAGAGTTAGGATTCGTGTTAGTATTAGGGTTATGTTTAGGGTTAGACTATGGTTAAGTTTAGGGTTAGGGTTAGTTTTAGGTTACGGATTGGTTAAGTTTAAGGTTAGGTTTCAGGCTAGAGTTAGGTTAGGGTTAGTGTTACTGTTAGGTTAGGGTTATGGTAAGGGGTTAGGGCTATGGTTAGCGTTAGGGTTGTGTTTAGAATTATGGTTAGGATTAGCTTTAGTTTTAGCATTAGGATCATTGTCGGGGTTAGCATTAGGGTTAGGGTTAGGGGTTATGGTTAGTTTTAGCATTAGGTTAAGGGTTAGGGTTAGGGCTATGGTTGCGTTAGTGTTAGTGTTAGTTTTAGGTTACGGTAAGTCTTCACGTTAGGCTTACTGTTAAGGTAAAGTGTTAGTGTTAGGGTTAGTATTAGGTTTAGGGTTAGAATTAGGGTTAAAATTAGCTATAGTTTTCGTGTTACGATCAGGGTTAGGGTAGGTTATGGTTCAGATTAAAATTCGTATTATGATTAGCTTTAGTTTTAGGTTTAGGTTCAGGTTTATGGTTAGAGTTAGGGATAGGGTTATGGTTAGAGTTACGTTTAGGTTAATGTTAGGGTTAGGGTTAGTGTTAGATTTTTGGTTAGCATTAGGATTACGGTTAGGGTTAGTGTAAGGAGTTACGCCTAAGGTTATTGTTAGTGTAAAATTTAGGGTTAGGTGTACAATTAGGGTTAGGATAAGCGTTAGTGTTAAGCGTTAGGGTTAAGGTTAGTGTTAGGGTTAGCTTTAGAATTATGTTTAGCATTCACTTGATTTTTGGGGTTAGAAGAAGGGTTCTGGTTAATGTTAGGGTTAGGGGTAGCGCTAGGGTTAGTTTTAGAATTAGGTTAGTGTTAGGGTTACCGTTAGGGTTCGGAGAAGGTTTATTTTAGGAGTAGGTTTATGGTTAGGGTTACAATTAGGGTGTTGTTTAGGTTATGTTTATTATTTGGGTTAACATTAGTGTTAGGGTTAGGACGAGCTTTTGTGTTAGGGTTAGGATGAGGGTTAGGGTTAGTATTAGGGTTAAGTATAAAATCATGTTAAGCATTAGCTGTAGTTTTAGGGTTAGGTGCAGGATTCGGGTTAATGTTAGGGTTAAGGTTAGATTTATGGTTACTTTTAAACTTAAAGTTAGATTTAGGGTTAGGTTTAGGATAAGAAGTTTGGGTTTGTGTTATTGTTAGTTTAAAATTTAAGATTACGATTAGTTATAGGGTTAGAGTTAGAATTAGGGATAGGATAAGCTTTAATTTTAGTGTTACGATCAGAGTTAGTCTTAGAGTTATGGTTACAGTTAGGTTTCGTTTTAGGGTTAAGCTTAGAATTACAGTTAGGTTTAGGATTAGTTTTAGGATTTAAGGTTAGGGTTAGGGTTAGCTTAGTGTTAGAGTTACCATTAGGTTTCAGGTAAGATTTTGATTAGGAGTAATTTAAGGTTAGGTTAGGGTTATGGTTAGGTGTCGCTTAGGGTTATGCTTAGGGATAGGGTTATTGTTAGGTTTAGCATTAGCTGTAGTTTAGGGTTAGGGTCAGAGTAAGGGCTTAGGGTTACTGATATTGTTATTGTAATGTTTAAGGTAAGGGTTTTTATTAGATTTAGGAATATCTTTTGTTTTATCGCTAGGATTGGTGTTAGGGTTAATGTTAGGGTAAGGTTATTTTTAGGGTATTTTTTATGGTTAAACTTAGGGTTAGGATTAGGATTAGATTAAGGGATTAGGGGTAGGGTTAGGATTAGTGTAAAATTTTAGGTTAGGGTTGGTGTAAGGGGTAGGGTAAGAATTAGGTTTAGGATTAGTTTTAGTTTTAGGGTTAGAATCAGGGTGAGGTTTCGTGTTATTGTTAGGGTTAGGGTTTAGGGTCAAGTTTAAGTTTCGGGTTATGGTTAAAGGAAGGTGTTAGGGTTAGGATTCGGGTTAGGTTTAGAATTTGCGTTAGGAGTTATTGGTAGGGTAGGGGTTAGGATACGTGTTACCTTTAGATTTAGGTTTAGTGTTAGGTTTAAGGTTCTGGTTAGGGTTAGGTTTAAGGGTAGGGTTAGGGTTAGTCTTAGATTGTAGTTAGTGTTAGGCTTAGGGTTAGTGTTAGAGATAGGGTTAGCTTTAAGTTTTGGGTTAGGGTAAGGTTAGGGTTAGAATAAGGGGTTAGGTTTAGGGTTATTCTTAATGTAAAATTTAGGGTTAGGGCTAAGGTTATGTTTAGGTGTAGGTTTATGTTTACTGTTAAGGTTAAGGTTAGTATTAGGTTTAGGTTTAAGTTTAGTGTTAGAATCAGTGTTATGGTTAGTGTAGGTTAGAGTTAGGGTTACGTTGAATGTTAGGGTCAGCTTTAGGTTTAGGATTAGGATTAGAGTATGGGGTTAAGTTTCATTTATTCTCAGTGTAAAATTTAGCATTAGGGTTAGAATTAGAGTTAAAATTAACTTTAGTTTTAGGGTTAGGATAGCGGTTAGTTTTAATGTTACTGTTAGGGTTAGGATTTAAGGTAGAATTAGGGTTAGTTTGAGAGTTAGGTTATAATAATAAGTTACAGTTAGGGTTAGCATTAGTGTTAGTGTTAGCTTTAGGATTTAACATTAGCGTTTGGTTTAGGTTAGCGTTTGGGTTACCGTTAGGCTTCTTGTTTGGTTTACTTTAGGTGTAGGTTTAAGGTTATGTTATGGTTTGGGTTAGTGTAGGTTAGGGTTATTTTTAGAGAAAGGGTTAGTACTAGTTAGGGTTAGCTATAGTTTAGTGTTAGGGATAGGATAAGAAGATAGGGTTAGTGATATTTTTATTGTAAAATTTAAGGTTATGGTTAGTGTTATAGATAGGGTTATGTTCAGCGTAAGATGTAAGAGTTAGGATTAATGTTAGGATTAGAGTTTGGTTAGGTTAGCGTTAGGGTTAGTTTTAGAGTTAGGTTGAGTTAGCGTCAGGTTTCATTTAATTTAAGGGTAGGTTTATGGTTAGTGTTAGAGTTATGGTTAGATTTAGGTTAGAGTTAGTGTTAGGGTTAGAGTTACGTTCAGGATTAGCTTTAGTTTCAGCCTTAGGATCAGGGATAAGGGTTAGTGTTACAGTTGTGGTTAGGGTTTAAGATTAGGGTTAGTTTAGGTTTAGGGTTAGGGTAATGGGTTATGGTTAGTGTTATTGTTAGTGTAAAATTTATGGTCATAGTTAGAATTAAGGTTAGGATTAGCTTTAGTTTTCAGTTTAGGATCATGGTTAGGGTTTTGTTAGTTTTACGGTTAGAGTTAGGGATAGTGTTAGAGTTAAAGTTAGACTTAGACTTAAATTTAGAATTACCTTTAGTTTTATGGTTAGGTTTTGGATTCGGGTAAGGGTAGTATTAGGGTAAGAGTTTAGAGTTAGCATTAATATTTGGGATAGGGTTAGGATTAGGTTATGCTTATGGTTACTGTTAGTGTTCGGGTTAGGTTTAGTTTATTGATAGATTTATATTTAGGGATAGGTTTAGGGTAAGGTTTCGGTTTTGGTTAGTGTTAAGGTTACCTTTTTGTTTAGGGTTTGCTTTAGGTCCGTGTTAGGATTAGGGTAAGGCGTTACAGTTAGGGTTATTGTTAGTGTAAAATTTAGGGTTAGGGTTAGAATTAGGGTCATGATTAACTTTAGTTTTAGAGTTAGTGTCAGGGTTAGGGTTAGGATTAGGGTAAGTGTTTAGAGTTAGGATTACCGTTAGGATTAGTGTTAGGGTTTAGGTTGAGTTAGGGTTAGGGTTTTCGTTAGGGTTCGGGTTAGGTTTTATAGGGTTAGGTTTATGGTTATGTTTAGAGTTAGGTTTAGGTTTAGGGTTAGGGTTAGTGATAGGGTTACTGTTAGGGTTAGGGTTAGCTTTATGTTTAGGGTTAGGGTTATTGTAAGCACTTAATTTTAGAGTTATTTTAGTCTCAAATTTAGGGTTAGGGTTATAATAGGGTTAGAATAATCGTTAGTGTTAGGGTAAGATCAGGTTAAGATTAGTGTTAGAGTTAGCTTTAGAATTATGGTTAGCAGTAGCTTGATTTTGGGGGGTAGAAGAGTTCTGGATAATGTTAGGGTCAGGGTTGGGGTTAGGGTTAGATTTAATTTTAGGATTAGGTTAGGTTTGGGGTTATCGTTAGGATTTGGGTAAGGTTTAGTTTAGGATTAGGTTTATGGTTAAGGTTAGGATTACGGTTACGTTTAGGTTAGGGTTAGGGTTAGGTTTATGAATAGTGTTAGGTTTAAGATAAGCTTTAGTGTTAGGTTTAGGATGAGAGTTAGTGTTCGTGTTAGATTTAGGTATAAAATTATGGAAGTATTAGCTTTAGTTTTAGGGTTAGGATCAGGGTTTGGGTAAATGTTAGGATTAAGATTACAGTTAGGATTAGTTTTAGACTTAAAATTAAATTTAGGGTTAGGTTACGATAAGGGGTTAGGGCTAATGTTATTGTTAGTTTAAAATTTAAAGTTATGGTTAGTTTTAGGGTTAGAGTTAGAATTAGGGTAGAATAAGCTTTAGTTTCAGTGTTAGGATTGGACTAAGCATAAAGATTTTGGTTAGGGTTAGGGTTTAAGGTTAGATTTAGGGTTAGTTTTAGGGTTAGCATTAAAATTACAGTTATGGTTAGGGTTAGTATTAGGATTTAGGGTTAGGATTAGGGTTAGGTTAGTGATAGGGTTATCGTTAGTGTCCGGGTTAAGTATTGATTAGGTGCAAGTTTAAGGTTATGTTTAGTGTTAGTGCTATGTGTAGCTTAGGGCTATCCTTAGGGGTAGGGTTAGTTTTAGGGTTAAGGTTAGCTATAGTTTACGGTTAGGGTCAGGGTAAGGGGTTAGTGTTACTGGTATTCTTAGTATATTGTTTAAGGTAATGTTTTGAATTAGATTTTCGTTTAGCTTTAATTTCATGGCTAGGATCAGTGTTAAGGTTAATATTAGGGTTAAGGTTAGTTTAGGGTTAGTTTTATAGATAAACTTAAGGTTAGGGTAAGGATTAGAGTAAGGTGTTAGGGTTAGGTTTAGGATTAGTGTAAAATTTTGAGTTAGGGTTGGTGTTATGGCTAGGGTTAGAATTAGGATTACAATTAATTTTAATTTTAGGGTTAGAATCAGGGTGAGGGTTCGGGTTATTGTTAGGATTAGAGTTTAGAGTCAGGTTTAGGTTTCGGGTTACAGTTAAAGTAAGGTATAAGTGTTCGGGTTAGGGTTACGTTTAAGGTTTGGGTTAGGGGTTAATTTTAGTGAAGATGTTAGGATACGGGTTAGCTTTAGATTTAGGTTTAGTGTTAGGTTTAGGGTTCTGGTTAGGGTTAGGTTTAAGGGTATGGTTAGTGTTAGGCTTAGGCTTAGTTTAGAGTTAGTGTTAGGCTTAGGGTTAGTTTTAGATTTAGGATTAGCTTTAAGTTTAGGGTTAAGGTTAGCATAAGATGATATACTTAGGGTTAGGCTTAGGGTAAGTGATAGCGTTAGGATTAGCTTTATTTTTAGCCTTAGGATCTGAGATAGTGTTACGGTTACAGTTAGAATTATGGTTTAAGTTTAGAGTTAGGGTTAGGGTTAGGGTTAGAATAAGGGGTAAGGATTAGGGTTAGGTTTAGGGTTAGGTTTAGGTTTATGGTTAGGGTTAGGGTTAGTTTTAGGATTTAAGGATAGGGTTAGTATTAGGTTAGTGTTAGGGTTACCATTAGTATTTGGGTTAAGGTTAGGTTAGGGTTATTTTCAAGGATAGGTTTAATGTTAAGGTTAGGGTTAGCTGTAGTTTAGAGTTATGTTTAATGTAAGGAGTTAGGGTAAATTTAGTGTTCAGGTTAGACTTAAGGGTAGGATCAGCCTTAGTTTTAGAGTTTGGATCAAGATTATTTTTATGTTAAGGTTAAACATAGTGTTAGGGTTAGTTTTAGGGTTAAAGTTACTGTTAGCGTCATGTTTAAGGTAAGGTGTTAGGGTTAGGGTTATTGTTAGTGTAAAATTTAGGGTTAGGGTTAGTGTTAGGGTTAGGTTTAGAATTTGGGTAAGATTAGCTTTAGTTTGGGGGTTAGAATCAGGGTAGGGTTTGGTAAGGGTTAAGGTATAGAGTTAGGTTTACAATTAGCTTTAGGTTTAGTTTTAGGGTTACGATTAGGTTTAGGGATGGGGTAGGGTTGGTTTTAGGGTAAGAGGTTAGACTTCGTATTAATGTTATTGTTAGTGTTATGGTTCAGTTTGCGTAAGGTTTGAGTTTAGTGTTAGGGTTAGATTTAGGGTCAGGTTAGGTTTATCTTAGGGTTAGGTTTATGATTAGTGTTAGGGTTAGGGTTTGGTGTAGGTTACAATTAAAATTAGGGTTAGAGTTATTTTTAGAGTTAGAGTTAGCTTAGGTCGGGTTAGTTTTAGCGTAAGAGGTTAGAATTAAGGTTAGGATTAGCTTTAGTGGTAGATTTAGGATTACCTTTAGTTTTAGCTTTAGGATCAGGGTTAGGGTTTCAATAGGGGGTTAGTGTTAGGGTTAGGGTTAGGGTTAGAGTTAGGGTTTAGGGTTTTGGTTATTGTTAGGTTAGTGTTAGCGTTACTGTTAGGGTTCTGGTTAGGTTTAAGTTAGGATTATGCTTAGGGTTAGGGTTATGTTAGGGTTAGTTTTAGAGTTAAATTTGGGGTTAGGGTTAGGTTTAGGGTAAGGGGTTACGTTTGGGTTATTGATAGTGTAAAATTAAGGGTTAGGTTTAGTGTTAGAATTAGGGTTAGGATTAATTTAGTGTTAGATTTAGGGTTAGGTCCAGTTTTAGGGTTAAGGTTAGTGTTAGGTTTAAGTAAAGGTTTGTGTTAGGGTTAGGGATTGTGTTAGGGTTACGGTTAACTTTAGGTTTAGGGTTTGGTTTAGGGTTAGGGTTAAGGTAAGGGGTTAAGCTTAGGTTTATTGTTACATTTACTTTTAGGATTAAGGTTAGGGTTAGATTTAGGGTTAGTTTATGGTTAAGGTTACCGTTGGTGTTCGGATTAGGTTTAGTTTAGGGGTAGGTTATTTTTATTGTTTGGGTTAGGGTTAGTGTTTGAGTTAGGGTCAGCTTTAACTTTAAAGTAAATTTTAGGGTAAGGGGTTAGGTTTAGGGTTATTGTTAGTGTAAAATTTAGGGTTAGGTTTAGATTTAGGGTTTGTTTTGGCTTTAGTTTTCGGGTTAGGGTCAGGGTTAGGGTTAGTGTTAGTGTTAGGTTTAGAATTAGGGGTATTATTAGCTCTAGTTTTAAGGTTAGCATCAGGGTTAGTGTAAGGAGTTAGATTTAGATTATTATTATTAGTGTAAATTTAGGGTTATAGTTAGAATTACAGTTAGGTTAAGATTTAGCCTTAGGATTAGAATCAGGGTGAATTTTACTGTTAGAGTTAGGTTTAGAATTATGGTTAGCATTAGCTTTATTTTTAGTGTAAGCATCAGGGTTCTGGTTAATATTATGGTCATGGTTAGGGTTAGATTTATACTTAAAGTTAGATTTAGGGTTAGTTTTAGGATAAGGGGTTAGGTTTAGTGTTATAGTTTATTTAAAATTTAGGGTTCGAGTTAGTGTTAGGTTCAGGGTTAAATTATGATTAGTATCACCTTTAGTTTTAGGGTAGGATCAGGGTTAGGTTTAGAGTTTCAGTTAAGTTTAGGGATTAATTTTAGGGTTAGGGTCAGATGTAGGGTTAGAGTTAGAATAAGGAGTTAGGGTTAGGGTTGGGGTTAGGGTTAGAGTTAGGATAAGAGGTTAGAGTTAGGATTAGTGTTAGGGTTAGGGTTAGGATTAGTTTAGATTAAGGTTAGGATTATCGTTAGGGTTCGGGTTAGGTTTAGTTTAGGGATTCGTTTAGGTTTAGTATTAGATTAAGGGGTTAGGGTTAGGTTTATTGTTGTGTTTATGGTAGTTTAGGTTTAGGTTTAGAGTTAGGGTTAGAGTTAGGATCATGTTAGGTTTAGCTTAGGGTTAGATTCATGGTTAGTTTTATGGTTCATTTTAGGTTATGTTAGAGTTATAGTTAGGGTTTGGTTTAGGGATAGAGTTAAGATTAGCTTTAGTTTTAGCGTTAGGATCAGGGTTAGGATTATGTTTAGGTTTAGGGTTAGGGTTAGAATAAGCAGTTATGATTAGGGTTAGGGTTAGAGTAAGGGTTAGGGTTAGGGTTAGTATTAGGGTTACGGTTAAGATTAAGATTATGTTAGTGTTAGGGTTACCATTAGGTTTCGTGTTAAGTTTAAATTAGCGATATGCTTACGGATAGGATTAGCGCTAGAGTTAGAATTAGGTTTATGATTATCTTTAGTTTTAGGGTTAGGGTCTGGGTGTCTGTTTGGGTTTGGATAAGAGTTTAGATTTAGTATTAGTGTTAGGGATAGGGTTAGTGTTAAGGTGAAGTTAGAATTAAGGTGATCGTTAGGGTTTTTGTTAAGTTTATTTAGTGTTAGCTTTATGGTTAGGCTTAGGGTTAGGTTTAGTTTAAGGTTAGGATTAGAGTTAGTCTTAGTGTAATTTTTAGGGTTAACTTTATGTTTAGGGTTAGGCTTAGGGTAAGCAGTTAGTTTTAGAGTTACTTTTAGTGTAAAATTTAAGGTTACATTTAGTATTAAGGTTAGGATAAGCTTTATTGTTAGGGTTAGGATCAGGGTTATGATAAGTGTTAGTTTCAGCTTTAGAATTATGGTTAGCATAAGCTTGATTTTTACGGTTAGGATCAGGTTTCGAGTTAATGTTAGGGATAGGAGTAGAGTTAGGGTTAGTTTTAGTTTTAGGATTACTTTTCGATTTAAATTAGGTTTAGGGTTAGGTTTAGTTTAGGGTTAAGCATAGGGTTAGGGTTAGTGTTAGGGTTAAGGTTAGCTATAGGTTTAGTGTTAGGCTTAGGGTTGAAATTAGCTTTACTTTAGGGTTAGGATCAGGTTTATGGTTAGTGTTATGTTTAGGGTCAGAATTACGGTTAGGATTAGCTTTACTTTTACGCTTAAGATAAGGGTCAGTGTTAATGTTAGGGCTAAGATTAAGGTTAGGGTTAGTTTTAGAGGTCAATTTAGGGTTAGGGTAACGTTTAGTTTAAGAGGTTATGGTTAAGGTTTTTGTTAGTGTAAAATTTAGGCTTAGCGTTAGTGTTAGGTTTAGGTGTAGCCTTAGTTTTCGGGTTAGAATCAGGTTTAGGGATAGGGTTAATTTTAGGGTTAGGGTTTAGTGTTAGGGATACGGTTATGTTTAAAGTAAGGGTTTAGGGTTATGGTTGCACTTAGGGTTAGATTTAGCTTTAGGTTTTCTGTTCGGGTTAGGGTTAGGGTTAGTTTTAGATTTAAAGTCTGGGTTAGGATTAGGTTTAGTGTAAGGGGTTACGTTTTGGTTTATTGTTAGTGTAAAATTTCTACTAGGATTAGTGTTAAATTTAGGGTAGAATTAGGGTTAGGATTATCTTTATTTTAGGGTTAGGATATTGGTTAGAGTTAGGGTTAGGATTAGGGTTAGCATGAGATGTTAGGCTAGGGTACGAAGTTATATTTAGTATTTGTGTTAGGTTTAATGTTAGGGTTAGGGTTAGGTTAGGGTTAGGGTTACTTTTAGGGTTCCGGTTAAGTTCAGTTTAGTGGTAGCTTCATAGATACGATTTGGGTTCAGTTAGTTTTAGGGATTAGGATTAGTGTTAGGTTTAGATTTAGGGTTAGTGTTACGGTAAGGATTAGTTTTAAGGTTAAAATTAGATATAGTTTTAGGGTTAAAATCAGGATTAGGGTTAATGTTAGGGTTAGAATTAGGTTTAAGGTTAGAGTTAAAATTAGGGTTAGGGTTAGAATTAGGTTTAAGATTAGAGTTAAAATTAGGGTTTCCGTTAGTGTAAAATTTAGGTTTAGGTTTAGAATTGGGTTAGGATTAGCTTTAGTTTTGTCATTACGATAACAAATATAGTTATGGTTATGGTTATGGTTAGGGTTAGGGTTAGCTTTAGTTTTATAGTTAATGTTAGGTTTAGCGTTAGGTTAAGAGTAAGGAGTTAGGGTTAGGGTTTTTGTTAGTGTACAATTTAGGATTAGCCTTATTGTTAGGGTTGGAGTTAGGATAGCCTTAGGATTAGGGTTAGGTTTATGGTTAGAGTTAGGTTCAGGGTAACTGGTTAGAGTTAGGATTAGTGTTAGGGTTAGGGTAGGGTTAGGGTTTGGTTAGGGTTAGTGTAAGATTTAGGTTTAGTGTTAAGTTTAGGGTAAAGTGTTAGGGTTAGTGTTATTATTAGTGTAAAATTTATGATGAGGATTAGAATTATCGTTAGGATTAGCTTCAGTTTTAGCGTTAGGATCAGGCTTATTTTTAGTATTAGGGTTGGTTTTCCGGTAGGGTTTAGGAATAGTGTGAGGGTTAGGATTAGGGTTAAGATTAGGTTAGGGTTAGGGTTACTGTTAGGGTTCAGGTAAGGTTTAGTTTAGGGGTAGGTTTATCATTAGTTTAAGATTAGTGTGAGGATTAGGTTAGGGTTAGGGTTAAGGTTAGTTAGTATTAGTGTTAGAGTTAGGACAAGCTTTACTGTTAGGGTTAGTATCGGGGTTAGGGTTAGTGTTAGGGTTAGGTTTAAATTTAAGTTTATCATTAGCTTTAGTTTTACGGTTAGGATCAGCATTCGGGTTAATGTTAGGGGTAAGATTAGAGTTAGGTTTAGTTTTAGACTTTAAGTTAGATGTAGTGTTAAGTTTATGATAAGGTTATGGGTAGAGTTATGGGTAGAGTTATGGTAAGGTTTATGGTTAGGGTTAGGCTTTAGGTTTAGGGTTACTGTTAGTTTTAAGGTTAGGGTTAGATTTTATTAGGGTTCGAGTTAGGGTAAGGTTTAAGGTTAGAGTAAAATGTTAGTGTTAGTATTAGTGTTAGTGTTATGGTTAGGATGATAGTTAAGATTAGGCTTAGAGCTAGGATAGTTTTAGGTTTAGCGTTAGGTTTAGTTAGGATTAGGATTAGGGTTAGTATTAGTGTTAGCTTTAGGGTTAGCCTTAGTTTTAGTGTTAGGGTTAAGGTAAGCCGTTAAGTTTAGGATTATTGTTAATGTATAATTGAAGGATATGGTTAGAATTAAAGTTAGGAATAGCTTTAGTTTTACAGTTAGGTTAAGGGTTATGGTTAGTGTTAGCGTTAGGAAAAAAATTAGGTTTAGGATTATCTTTAGTTTTAGGGTTAAATTCAGGGTTAGGGTTAGTGTTATTTTTAGTTTAAAATTTATGGTTATGGCTTGTTTTAGGATGAGAGTTAGAATTAGGGTTCGAATAAGCTTTAGTTTTAGTGTTAGGATCAGAGATAGCTTTAGGGTTACGGTTACTTTTAGGGTTTAAGTTTAGAGATAGGGTTAGAGTTAGTATTAGGATTTAGGGTTAGGGTTAGGGTTAGGTTAGTTTTAGGGTTACCGTTAGGTTTTGGGTTAGGTTTTGATTAGGGGTAGGTTTAAGGTTATGTTTAGGGTTAGGTTAGTTGTAGCTTCGGGTTATGCTTAGGGATAGGGTTAGTGTTAGGGTTAGGGTTAGCTATAGTTGAGTGTTAGTATAGGTTTAGAGTTGGGTTTAAAATAAGAGGTTAAAGTTATGATTACTGTTACGATTAGGGCTGGGTTTAGGGTTAGGTTAAGGTTAGGGTTAAGTTTAGATTAAGTTTAGGTTTAGGGTTAGGGATTTTTGTAGTGTTAGGTTTAGGGTAAGAAGTTAGAGTTAGGATTAATGTTAGTGTTAGGGTTATGGGTAGGTTAGGGTTAGGGTTAGATTTAGGATTTAGGGTTAGCATTAGGGGTAGGGTTAGGTTTAGGTTTAGGGGTGTGGTTAAATAGAGGTTTAGGGTTAGTTTTACTGTTAAAATTAGCTTTACTTTTATGGGTAGGAACAGCTTTATGGTTAGTTTTAGGGTTAGGGTTAGAATTACAGTAATGATTAGCTTTATTTTAGGGATAGAATCCGGGTTAGTGTTAATATTAGTGTTAAGGTTAATGTTAGTGGTAATTTTAGAGTTAAATTTAGGGTTAGGATTAGGGTAAGAGGTTAGGGTTAAGGTTATTGTTAGTGTAATATTTAAGGTTAGGATTAGTGTTAGTGTTAGAGTTAGCATTAGTTTTAGGTATAGGATCAGGCTTAGGAATAGGGTTACGGTTAGGTTTAGAGTTTAGTGTTAGGGTTTGTGTTAGGGTTAAGGTAAGTGGTTAGGGTTATGGTTAGGGTTTGTGTTAGGGGTTAGTGTTAGTATTAGAGTTAGGGTTAGGCATAAGTTTAGTTTTAGGATTAGGGTTAGTCTTAGGGTTAGGGTTAGCTTTTGATTTAGTGTTAGTGTTAGTTTTACAGTTAAAGTTATGTTTAAGATGTTGTTTAGGCTATGGGGTAATGTTTTGCGTTACTGTTAGTGCAAAATTTAGAGTTAGGTTTAGTGTTAGTGTTAGGGTTAGATTTAGGGTTAAGATCTTTTTAGAGTTAAGGTTTGGGTTAGGGTTAGAGTTAGGTTTAGTGTTAAGATTAGAATTATGGTAAGGTTAGGGTTAGGGTTACTGTTAGGGACAGGTTAGGTTAGACTTAGGTTTATGGTTAGGGTTAGGGTTAAGTTTAGGTAGAGTTACTGTTAGGGTTAGGTTTAGTGTTAGAGTTAAGGTTAGTGTTAGGGTTACGGTTTGAATTACGGTTAGGATTAGCTTTAGTTTTAGGATTAGGATCAGGGTTAAGGTTAGGGTTAGGTTTAAGTTTAAGGTTATGTTAGTGTTTAGTTTAGGGTTAGGTTTAGAGTTAGGATTAGCGTTATGGTTAGCGTTAACTTCAGTTTTAGGTTTAGGATAACTATTAGGGTTAGTGTTAGTGTTAAGGTAAGAGGTGACACATAACATTTGTATTAGAGTTAGTTTTCAGATTAGGTTTAGGTTACCGGGAGATTTATGGTAAAGTTTAGTGTAAAGTTTAGGTTTAGGTTAGGGTTACTGTTAGAGTTAAGTTTAGTGTTAGGGTTAGAGTTAAATTTAGCGTTATTGTTTGTTTAAAACTTATGGTAAGGGTTAGAAATATCGTTAAGATAAGCTTTAGTTTAGGCTTAGTTTCAGGGTTAAGTTTAGTGTTAGGATTAGAGTTACAATTAGGGTTTCGATTAGCTTTAGTTTTAGGGTTTGGATAAGGGAAATGGTTAATATTAACATTAGGTAAGGGTCAGTGATAGTTTTAGAGTTAAATTTAGTGTTAGGATTACTTTATGTTAACGGGTTAGGATTAAGGATATTGTTAGTTTACAATTTAGGATGAGGGTTATTGTTAGGTGTATAGTTACAATTGGTATTAGGATTAGCTTTAGTTTTAAGGGTAGGATCAGGATTAGGGTTTGGTTTCGGGTTATGGTTAGGTTTTATGGTTAGGGTTAGTGTTAGGTTTAGGGTTAGGGTTAGGTTATGTTATGGTGTGGATGAGGGTTATTGTGAGGGATAGAGTAAGAGTTTAGACTTAGTATTAGTGTTTGGGTTAGGGTTAGTTTTAAATTAAGGTTAGTGTTAGGGTTGGGTTTAGGTTTAAGGTAGGATTAGGGATAGGGTTAGGTTTTCTTAGGATTAGGGCTGGGGTTAGAGTTAGTGTTAGATTTATGGTTAGCATTAGGTTTAGGGTTATGGTTAAGGTAAGGGGTTGATGTAGGTGTTATTGTTAGTGTATAACTTAGGTTTGTGTTTGGAATTAAATTTAGGGTTAGCTTTAATATTAGGGTTAGGATCAGGGTTATCGTTAATGTTAGGTATATGGTTAGAGTTAGTGTTACGATTACCTCAGTTTAGGGTTAGATTCAAGACTGGGTTAATGTTAGCGTTAAGGTTAGATTTAGGGTTAATTTTAGAGTTAAAGTTAGGATTAGGGTTATTTTTAGGTTAAGGGTCTAGGGTTAGGGTTAGCGTTATTGTTAGATTAAAATTTAGGTTAAGAGTTATTGTTAGAGTTAGAGTTAGAATTTGGGTTAGGATTAGCATTAGTTTTAGGGTTAGGATTAGGGTTAGGTTTACTGTTAGGCTTTAGTTTTAGAGGTAGGGTTATGGTTAGAGTTAGGGTACAGGGTTCACTTTAGGGTTAGAGTTATGGTTTGGGTTACGTTTCGGGTTTGGGTAAGAGGTTTGAGTTAGGATAAGTGTTAGTGTTAGAGATATGTTTAGGCTTAGGGTTAGCATTAGTTTTAGGTTAGTTTTAGAGTAAGGATTATATTTAGAGTTAATTTTAGAGTTAATTTAGGATTAGGATTATGTTCATGGGAAGGGCTTACAGGTATGGTTATTATTAGTGTAAAATTTAGGTTTAGGGTTAGAATTGGGTTAGATTTAGCTTTTTTTTAGGGTTTACATCAGGGTTTGGCTTAGTGTTAGGGTTAGCATTACTATAAGTCTTGGGTTATCTTTTGCTTTGGGTTAGGTTTAGAGGAAGGTTTTAGGCTTAGGGTTATTGTTGGTATAAAATTTATATTTAGGTTTAGAATTAGAGTTACGATTAGCTTTAGTTTTAGGGATAGGATCACGGTTAGGGTCAGTGATGGGATTAGAGTTACAGTTAGGGTTTAGGATTAGGGTAAGAGTTAGCGTTAGAATTAGGGTTAGTTTTAGCATAAGATTAGGATTGGTGTAACCATGAGGTTTCGAGTAAGGTTTATTTTAGGTGTAGCTTTATGATTAGTGTTAGGATTACTGTTAGGTTTAGGATAGGTTTAAGGTTCCGGTTAGGGTTTGGGTTAGGGTTAGGGATAGGGTTAGTCTTAGGGGTAGTGTTAGCTTTAAGTTTAGGGTTCAGTTTAGGGTAACGGTTTAGGTTTAGGGTTATTGTTAGTTTAAAATTTAGGGTTATGTTTAAATTCAGGTTTATTATTAGCTTTAGTATTCGGGTTAGAAACATGGTTAGGGTTCGTGTTAGTTTTAGGTTTAGAATTAGGGTTATTATAATCTTTAGTTTTAAGGTTAGGATCAGGGTTAGTGTAAGGAGTTAGGTTTCGAGTTATTATTAGTGTAAAATTTAGGGTTAGGTTTAGAATTAGGGATAGCATAATCTTTAGTGTTAAGGTTAGTATCAGTGATAGGGTTAGTGTTATGGTTAAGTTTATTGCTGGAGTAAAATTTAAGGTTAGATTTAGATCAGGGTTGGGATTATCTTCAGTTTTAGGGTAGGTTACCGTTAGATTTAGATCAGGGTTGGGATTATCTTCAGTTTTAGGGTAGGTTCAGATTTAGGGATAGTGTTACGGTTAGAGTTAAATTTAGGGTTAGGTTTAGCTTTAGTTTTAGGGTTAGAATTAATGGGTTAGTGTTAATGTTAGGATTAGGGTCCGGGTTTATTATTAGGGATAGGGTTAGCATTAAGGTAAGGTGTTAGCGATTTGGTTACGGTTTCTGTTAGTGGTTAAGGTTTCGCTTAAGTTTAGTGTTAGGGGTAAATTTAGGATTAGTGTTAGTGTTATTCTTAGGGTTAGAGTTATCTTTAGGTTTAGTGTTATGGTTAGTGATAGGGTTATTTTTACAGTTAAAATTATAGTTAAGATTAGGTTTACAGTTAAGGGTTCGGTTTGGGGTCATTGTTAGTGTAAAATTCAGAGTTAGGGTTACTGTTAGTGTTAGGGTTAGAATTAGGGTTAGGATTATCTTCTTTTAGAGTTAGGACCTTGGTTAGAGTTAGGGTTAGGATTAGGTTAACGGTGAGGGTTAGGATAAGAAGTTAGTTTTAGGATTCGTGTTAGGCTTAGGGATAGGTTTAGGGTTCAGTTAGGGTTAGGGTTACCGTTAGGGTTTGGGTCAGGTTTAGTTTAGGTTTAGGTTTATGGTAAGTGTTAAGGTTAAGGTTAGGTTTAGGTTATGGTTATGGTTAGGGATAGGCTTAGTGTTAGAATTAGGCTTAGCTATAGTTTAGGGTTAGCATAAGGGAAACCAGTTAGGGTTAATGCTATTGTTAGTATAAAAATTAGGATTAGGGATAGAATTAGGTTAGATTTAGCTTTAGTTTTAGGGTTAAGATCAAGTTTAGGGTTAGTGTTAGGGTTAGGGTTACTATTAGGGTTTCGTTTACTTTAATTTTAAGATTAGTTTTACGGTTAGGTGTTAGTGTTAGGGTTATTGTTAGTGTAAAATTTATGATTAGTGTTAGAATTATGTTTAGGAGTAGCTTTAGGTTTAGGGTTAGAATCAGGGTTATGTTCTTAGATCTTGTTAGTGTTATGCTTAGGGTTTAGGATTAGGGTTACCAATAGGGTTCGGGCAAGGATTACTTTTGGAGTAGGATTATGGTTATGATTAGGTTTAGGGTTAGGTTTACGTTAGGGTTAAGGTTAGGGTTAGGGTTAGGGTTAGGGTTAGGTTTAGCGTTAGTTTTAAGGTTTGGGTTAGAAATGCTGCTCTCAGTGTGACATAACTCTACATCTGTTTTGACATGTCCTCTTTTCAGTTCCAAGTAGCTGGTGGGAAACACTCTTGACCTTAATGATCTTTACATTGGCTTCTGTTTAGAAAGCACACATAGGTAGTAATACAGTGGCAGATTGTTTGTAGTTGGGAATAGTGGCACACATATAGCTTTCATATACAGTCTTTCTCATGTGCCAAAACAATCAGAATGCCACAATGTGGCCTGTAGTGTTGAAGAGTAATTTGAAGAGCAATCATTCTAGGGAGGATGTGGTAGGAATCTGTGTCCTCAAGAGCGCAGTTCTATAGATGAACACCATATGTTTGCTACTCCATGTGGAAATTGAAACCGTCTCCAAAGATTTTAGACGGACACTCTCCAGCTTTGAGGCATGAAGGCAGGGATGTATGTGTACTTAATTCAGAAGTTTGACCACACTGACAAATAATACTTGAGGCTAAGGCTTTGGAAAGATGTGCATTCACTCTGTTAGCTTCTGTTTTTAAATGCTGCTCTATACCCATCCTTTTCGCTAGGTGATATACAGGTATGTTGAATGGGCTGCAGTATTGTTCTAAGAAGCGACTCGACAATTGTACTTCCTGATTCAAAGTGAAAATCTTCCAAAAACTACCAGTGTGAAATTAATACTGGAAACCGGGGAGGTTTTATTGTAGAAATTCTTATGAAGCAGGTTCAGGCTTCTGTGTTTTGCTGAAAGGTTAGGTTTAGGTTATGGTTATGGTTAGGGATAGGCTTAGTGTTAGAGTGTATATGCTGTATATGTATATGCTGAAAAGACATGAGACTGCAGCGAGGAACAATGTGGTATGATGTTTTAATACTTCAGTTCACCGTTTGCCATTAAGAAGAGATAGAAACACTATAAACTTTGTAGAAAGTGTGCAGCACGTACAAAGGGAACTAGCATTTGAATGCCTGATTTCCGTATCCGGAAGTGCAGTCAACAATTTGTCCCTTCTATTGTTATATTTTGTGAAATCAGTCGGCACTCTAATAAAGTACAGAAAGAAATTGCAATTCTTGCTCGTCAATCGGGTTACACATTTGTGATTTAAGTCTGATCTTAGTCCCGTTGGTTTTGAAATGATTGTTGCTCAATCCCAGTCTGACAGAACTTTAGAAATGTTTGGATGTGTGCAGTTTTCAGTACCAAAGAGCCGGTGGAAAATTGTCTTGACATCATGCTCTTGAGCTTGCCGTCTGCCTACAGTGTACGAGCATGTGGTAATACAGTGGCAGTTTCTTTATAGTTGGTACTAGGGGCAGACTCCCAGCTTTCCGATACAGTGTATCTTTGCCCAGGAAAACAGAAAGACACCGTATGTGATGTGCAGTGTCCAAGGTGAATTTGAAGAGAAATCACTCTGGGGAGAATGTACTTGAAATCTGTGTTCTCGGAATTGCGTTGTATATACGAATCCCAAATCTTTTGTATTGCATGTGAAAATTGAAACCGTCTCCCAAGGTTGATGAGAGGACAAAGAACAAATTTTGGAGCATGTATGCTGTATCCAAGTATGCTTATTACAGAGTTTAGATCACTCTGAATCAAGTTTGAGGAAAAGGCTTTGACAAGTGCCGCTTTCACTCTAGAAGCTTCTGTTTAGAAACTGTGTTCCATACTCATCCTTTATTCTAAGGGATAGACAGGTATTTTGAATGGGCAGCAGTCTTGTTCTAAATAGCGACTTGCAGCACATGCAGGGAAACTCTCTTTTGAATGCCTTCTTTCTGTCTTGCAGAATTTCAGTCAAAGATTTGGTTGTTGTACTGGCATATTCTTTGAAGTCTGTCAGGACGCTAACAATGTACATAAAGGAAAAACAGTCTTTAACTGTCATTTGGGTAATACATTTTTTACTTTGAGCAAGTTCTTAGCAACGTTGTTTTTGACATGAGTGATGCTCACTCTCGGTGTGACATACTGTTGATCTGTTTCGACGTGTCCTCTTTTTAGTTCCAAGTAGCTAGTGGGAAATGCTCTTGACGTTTATACTCTTGACAGCGTCTGCCTGTCAAGAATGCACGAGCAGGTAGTAATACAGTGGCAGCTTGTTTGTAGTTGGGAATAGCGGCACACATACAGCTTTCATATACAGTCTTTTTCTGTGCCAAAAAAATCAGAACACCACAGTGTGTAGCCTGTAGTGTCAAAGGGTAATTTGAAGGGAAATCTTTCTGGGAGGATTTGGTAGGAATCTGTGTCCTCAGAAGCAAATTTCCATACATGAACACCATATGTTTGCTAACTCCATGTGGAAATCAAAACTGTCTCCAAAGATTTTAGATGGACACTGACCACCTTTGAAGCATGAAGGCAGGGATGTAAATGTACTTAATTCAGAAGTTTGACCACACTGATGAATAATACTTGAGGCAAAGGCTTTGGAAAGACGTGCATCCACTCTGTAATCTTCTGTTTAGAGAACATTGCTCCGTACTCATCCTTTCCGCTAAGTGATATACAGGTATGTTGAATGAGTGACAGTATTGTTCTAAGAAGCGACTTGATAATTGTACTTCCTGAATCAAATTGAGAATTTTCCAAAAGCTACAAAGTGTGAAATTAATCCTGGAAACTGGGGAGTTTTCATTGTAGAAATTCATACAAAGCGGGATCAGTCTTCTGTGTTTTGGAAGAGAGGGTATATACTGACAAGACAAAGAGACTGCAGTGAGGAAAAATGTGGTATGATGTTTTCATACTACAGTTCACCATTTGCCATTAAGAAGAGATAGAAACACTGTAAACTTTGTAGAAAGTGTGCAGCACATACAAAGGAAACTAGCATTTGAATGCGTGATATCCGTATCCTGAAGTGCAGCCTACAATTTGTCTCTTCTATTGGTTTACGCTACTGTTAAGGTTATGGTTAGAGATTTGGCATAGTGTTTTGTTTAGGGTTAGGTTAGGTTTAGGTTTGGGTATGGTTAGGGTAAGGGTTAGCTTTATGTTTATAATTAGGGTTACGGTCATGGTTAGGTTTAGGTTAGGGTTAGGGTGACAGGTTAGGTTTAAGGTTATGTTAGTGTTATGGTTAGCGATAGTGATAGGGTTCAGTTTAGGTTAGGGTCGAGATTAGTGATAGGTTTTGTGTTAGTTTTTATTTATGGTTAGTGTTATAGTTACGTTTATGGTTAGGATAAGGTTAGTGTTAGGGTAAGTGTGAGGGTGACGTTTAAGGTAAGGGTTTGGTTTAGGGGTAGGGTTAGCGTTAGCTTGAGATTTGGTTTTAGGTTTAAGTTTCAGGTTAGGGTTAGGGTTAATGTTAGGTTTAAGGATATTGGTAGGGTAAGGGTTAGGTTTAAATTAGAGTTACAATTAGGGGAAGGGTTAGGTTTAGATTAGGATTACGGTTAAATTTTTTTAGGGTAAGGTTTAGGTGTGGTTATGTTAGGGTTGGGGTTAGGGTTAGTATTAAGTTTACCGTAAGGTTTAGTGTTAGTGTTAGCATTACCTAGGGTGAGGATAGGGTTATTTTAGGTTTAGTGTTAGGGTTAGGGTTAGAGATAGGGTGAGGTTTAAGGTTAGACTTATTGATATGGTAAGGTGTTTGGTTTAGGGTTTGTGTTAGGTTTAGGGTTAGGGTTAGTGTTGGTTTAGGGTTATAATTAGTTTAGGTTTAGGATGAGGTTAAGAATTAGGTAGGGTTAGTGTTAGAGTTAGGTTATGTTTAGAATTAGGATTACGTTTACGGATACTGTTAGGTTAGTGTTAGTGTAAGGATTAGGTTTCGCGTTAGTTTTCATGTTGGAGTTAAATTTAGGTTTTATGGTTAGAGTTAATATTAGGTTAGTTTTAAGGTTAAGATTGAGGTTTGGGTTAGGTTTACTGCAATGTTTTGAGTTACAGTGATGGTGAGGTTCAGACTGACTGTTTGCTTGAGGGTTAGGGTTAATGTTGGGGTTAGGTATAGTGTTAGGTATTGCGTTGTGTTATAATTCGGATTAGTGTTAGGGTTAGGGTTAGGGCTTAGCGTTAGCTTTAGGGTTAGGTTTGGTTTAGAATTAGGGTAAGTTTTAGGGTTAGGTTTTGTTTTGGGTTTAAGTTTGGGTTAGGGTTAGGTTTAGAATCAGGTTTAGTGTTAGGTTACGGTTAAGCTTAAGGTTAAAGTTAGGTTTACATTTAGAGTGTGGGTGAGTGTGAGGTTTATGATTAGGTCAATATTAGGCTTAGGGTTATCATAGGGTTAAGTTTACAATTTGGGTTGGGGTTAATTTCAGGGTTAGATTGAGGGTGAGCTTTAGAGTAAGTGATTGGTTCAGGGTTATGGTTAGTGTTGGGGGTAAGGTATATGGTGGTGTAAAGGGTTGTGTTAACTAGGTTTAGGTTTAGTTTTAGGGTTAAGGTTCATATTAAGCTTAGGTTTAGGGTTAGAGTAAGGGCTAAGGGTTAGTGTTAGTTTTAGGGTTAGGTTTAGAATTACGATTGGAGTGAGGATGAATGTGAGGTTCAGTGTTAGGTTAGGGTTAAGTTTAGTGTGAGGTTTAGGGTTACGGTTAGGATGAGAGTGAGGTTTAGGTTTAGGTCAGAATAAGAGATAGGATAGTGTTAGGGTTAGGGTTAGTGTTATGGTTAAGGTTAGATTTAGGGTTGGTTTTAGAGTTAAAGTTAGGATTAGGGTTAGGTTTATGGTTAGGATAAGGTGTTAGGTTTAAGTTTAGGGTTAGGCTTAGAATTAAGTTTAGAGTTAGATTTAGGGTTAGGGTTAGGGTTATTGTTAGTGTAAAATTTAGGGTTAGCATTCGAATTAGGTTTAAGATTAGCTTTAGTTTTAGCGCTAGGTTCGGTTTAAGGTTAGTTTTCAGGTTAGGGTTAAATTTAGGGTTAGATTTCAGGATAGAATTAGGGTTTCTTTTAGATTTAAATTTTGTTTAGTGTTAAGTTTAGGGTAGGTAGTATGGTTAGAGTTAGTGTTAGTGTAATATTTAGGGTTAGGGTTAGAATTCGAGTTAGGATTACCTTTAGTTTTAGGGTTAGGATCAGGGTTATGGTTATTGTTAGTGTTAGGATTAGAAATACGTTTAGGTTTAGGATTAGTTTGAGAGTTAAGGATAGGGTTAGGGTTAGGTTTAGGGTTAAATTTAGTTTTGGGTTAGAGGTAGTGTTCCGGTTAGGGTAATAGGTTAGGTATAGGATTACTGTTACAGTTAGTGTTAGAATTAGGGTTAAGTTAGGGTTAGGGTCAGGGGCAGGGTGAGGTTTGGAATTATTGTTATCATTAGGATCAGTGTTAGGGTTAATTTTAGTCAAGAGTTATAGTTAGGTTTAGTTTAAATTAAAGTTATTGTCACGGTTAGGTTTATTAAAAGGGATTATCATTAGCGTTATTTATCAGTTGAAATTTTAGGGTTAGGTTTAGTGTTAGGTTACGGTTAGGATTAGATTTAGTTTTAGGGTTACGATCAGGGTTATGGTTAGTGATAGGGTTAGGGTTAGAGTTAGTGTTAGCTGTAGAGTTAAAGTTAGGATTACGGTTAAGGATAGCGAGAAGTCTAGGCTTACGATAAGGTTTAGGTTGCAGTTAGAGGTATAGTCATGGTTAAGTTAAAGTTAGGGTCAGGTTTAGGTTTCAGTTAGGTTTAGGATTAGGGGTAGGGTTAGTGTTAGGTTAACGGTTAATGTTAACATTAGGGTTAGGGTAGGCTTAGGTTTAGGGTTGGGTTAAGGTTAAGAGGTTAGAATTAGGATTACTGTTAGGATTAGGGTTGGGTTTAGGTTTAGGTCATGATTAAGGTTAGGTTTAGCTTTAGTTTAGGTTTTTCTTTAGGGTTATGGTTAGGATAAGAAATTAGAGTTAGGATTATTGTTAGGGTTAGGGTTAGGGTTTGTTTGGAGTTAGTGTTTATGTTTATGTTTAGTGTTAGTGTTAGTGTTAGTGTTAGTGTTAGTGTTAGTGTCAGTGTTAGTGTTAGTGTTAGTGTTAGTGTTAGGGTAAG
>NW_024347449.1:0-414 GCF_902729225.1 Pteropus medius
TGCACGTGTGTACTTGTATGTGTGTTGTGTATGTGTGCGCGCGTCTGTACGTGTGTATGTGCGCATGCGCGTCTGTACATATATGTGTGTGTGTGCGCATGCGTGTCTGTGCGTGCGGGTGCCTGGGAGTGGGGTCGATGACGTCTGCAGCCTCTCCCTTCTTATGCAACTCCAACGTCAGTGCAGTGGTCGCACTTACTTTTCTGCATATACGACCTATGCCCAGTTCCAGTCTGATTTTGCGAACATGCCCTAATATGTGTACACAATATAGGAGCGTATTTGTATACCATGGACTTAACATAGTATATCGACATATTAATATCCGGATATGCATTATATATGTGTAACTCATATTATTATATATAATACATATCATGGGTATATATTATAGTCATCTTAACATAATATGAT
>NW_024347450.1:0-527 GCF_902729225.1 Pteropus medius
CTTTTAAAACCTATTTAGAAAAGTACCCAAGAAACTGAGTGAAATGTGAGTCAGCAGGATATAAAGAAACAGAAGACACAAGTAAATTTTAATTTTCTACCTAGAATGTAAGTTCTAGGTAGAAACAGAAGACACAAGTAAATTTTAATTTTCTACCTAGAATGTAAGTTAAAAATAAAAGGTTGAGAATTATCTTCAGAAAGGCAATTCAATTAAAATGGTAAGAGAAATTGGTATAATAATTTGGAAACAGTTGAGTCAATTTTTTAAAAAAAATAATGTTTAAAGTTTTAATTTGTATTTTTGCATTATTTACTATCTCCGAATATAAAGTAAAGTTTGCTACTTATAGAAAGATTCTTGAGTAGTTTTTTGTTTGTTTTTATGTGGGACAGGAAGTTAGCAGATTAAAGAATGATATTGAACTCTTTGTAACTGGAAACAGAAGGCATGTGCAAGATCATAAGATTCTATGTGAATTGAACTGATTTAGTGGAAAGACGAACATAGGTTTCATCAAAATCATA
>NW_024347451.1:0-381 GCF_902729225.1 Pteropus medius
AAGTCTTCTAATTCTCAATTTAGGGCCCTTTTCGTGACACCTTCTCATCTTTCGTGGGTAAATCCTGCATTGCAGGACTTTGTAGACCCTGTCTATCCAGACCGGCCCTCCCTCCATTATTCCTCTGCGTTGTTTTCACACTTGAATCAAAACATGTCCACTTGTTTTTTTTACTCCTCGAGGGTATAGAGACCAGGTGCTACTGATCTTGGGATCCTAAATCCTCATTCATACCTTACAGAGTAGGTTGGCCTGTAAGTGCTCAACAGGAGTTACGTAGGATGAATATTGAATGATTTAAGTAGAGTGAATAAATGAATGAATGATGAATGGCACAGAGAAGGGTGTTCATACAATCAGTTCTACTACTATGAGGCAAAG
>NW_024347452.1:0-523 GCF_902729225.1 Pteropus medius
CAGCCGAGAGGCTGAAGAGCCACTGACCACCTACTCTATTCCTGCAAGGAACGGCTCCACTGGATTCTAGAAACATTCCTGACATGCAGCTAACCTGTGTGTACCCAACAGTGCCCTGAGAGGACTCAGTCCCAGAGAGGAGACTCTACCCAACATCCCATCTCTGTAGCTCGCCAGAAAATGCCACCAATAGCACCTCTCCCTCTGACTGAAACTTTGTTCTCTGTGCGGGTGCTCACCTGATACTGGAGCCTCCAGGGACCCTGTGGCCTGGGTGGGAGATGGGGACCTACTGGGTGGGAGATGGGGACCTACGGGGTGGGAAACAGGGACCTACCTGATAACCACAATGATGCCATCAAAGATGTTGTAGGGGTTCCGGATGTAGCCCAGCGGGCCACAGGCCAGTAACTTCAGCAGCATCTCTAGGGCGAACATGCTGGTGAACACAATATTGCTGATCTCCAGGGCGTTGGTCAGCTCATCTGGCTGCGGGTAACAGAAGGACCATCAGGGGAGAGGG
>NW_024347453.1:0-540 GCF_902729225.1 Pteropus medius
GTCTCTTCCCAGGGCTTAAGAAAGGAAGGGGTGCTGAGGGCCACAGGGGACCCCTCTGACGCCGTCTGCCGTCGGCATGGAAGGCTGCTCTGGGATGGGACTTGTGGCTCTGGGTTCCTGGTGGCACCGGGGTTAGTGGGGGATCAGGTCAGGAGGGCACTGACTGATGAAAGCCCCTGCCGGTGACCTGCGGTCACCCGTCCCCGATCGCACCGAAGCTTAATGACCTGATGGCATGTGATGCTGGCCCCGGCACCCAGCGCTGCGAGTGTGCCCGGGACCCGAGCCAGAGGACCAGGGGCCCAGGCCAGGTGCCCCAAGACTGTGGCCCTCGAAACCCCAACTCGCTCGTGTCTGAACTCGTTGGGAGGGGCCCTGCGTGTGCAGCTGGGGGAGCCGGCGGATGTGCCGGGGCGGGCTTGGTCACGGGCACAGAGCGCGCGCCCGGGAGGTGGCTCTGCTCTCCACACGCGACGTGGCATGGGGGGAGCAGCAGCGGAGGGAAGAGAGGGAGCCACCCAGGGTGCTGGGCAGGTCGCC
>NW_024347454.1:0-1678 GCF_902729225.1 Pteropus medius
ATGGCTGTCCCTCTGCCCAGGCAGACTGAGACCACGGTCCCCTCCGCGCCTGCCCGGCCTGCGCCCGCACCGCACGCCCTGCGCCCGCACCGCACGCCCTGCGCCCGCACCGCACGCCCTGCGCCCGCACCGCACGCCCTGCGCCCGCAGCAGACACTGGAAACGTAGGACGCAAAGCGCGGAAGGAGGAACCTGCTCCGAGCCGGGGCGGGGCCGGAGCCCAGGTCACCGCTGCGGCCCGAGGAGGCCCCGCTGGCCCTGCTCACCGGCTTTCAGGTCCGAATCCGCGTTCTCTTTGCCGAGCGGCAGGCGGCCGGACCTCTGCTGGGGCCGGTGGCTGCCATCGCTGGGTGCGGCTACCATGCAGAGAGGCGGCTCCTAGGACAGCGCCCCAGGGCGGTGTCATTCACACCTGTGGGAGCAGGGGCCAGGCCACACCAGGGCCCCCACCCCAGGCCCCCGAAGTCTCTGTGGGGCCCAGGAGGCTCCGAACTTGGGCTGCCGTGCGAGGCCCCCTAGGTACCTCCGTCTTCTGCGGCCCCTCAGCCCAGCCCGACCCGCCAGGCTCCCCACCCCAGAGGCTCTGCGAGTCTGTGTCCTGAGTCAGGTGACAGTGACCAGGCCGGTTTCCTACTGTCCTTACATCCACAGCTCAGGCAGGGGCCACCACACAGGGCGGCCAGCTGCATGAGGCAGCGTGGACCAGCCAAGGCGGGCATAGGCCGTGCGCTCCAAGAGGCAGCCTGGGCCCTCCTTGCCCTCGGCCCTCCCTGGGCCGTCCATCCAGCCCAGCTTCCGCAGGTCCCCAGCAGGAAGTGCTCTTAGCAAGCCTCCAGGGGCCCAGGGGCCCCCGCTGCTCCCAGCCTCAGCTCCGCGGTCACCTGGAGCCCCCACAGGTCCCTCTCTGGGCTGGACCCAGGGAGCAGCTGCAGGAACCCCCCACCCCCAGGGCCTGAGCCCACTACTCCTCCCCTGAGGAATGGTCCTGGCATCCCGCTAGCCTCCCACTCCTGCCCCCCCAGCATGGGGTTCCAGTGACCCCCCCAAAGCTGTCCATCCTCGTCCTCTCACCCCTGACACCCTCCCGCACCCCTACCTGAGCTGCCCTCAGTGCCACCCGTGGCTCCTTCCTGGGCCCCGTCGCCCACCCAGCGCTCCCTGGAAGTGTTCCCAGCACCCACACCGAGGCGCTGGCCTGCACAAACGCCCTTGTGACCTGCGCTCTGGCTGCTGGCTTTGGGGGGCTGTGGACACGTTTGAAGGAGAGTTTCCTTTGGAGGTTGAACCCCTTCTGCAAACTGGTCCCCAAATCCTTTTCATGGAGGAGGTAAGGGCCATTGTCATCCATTCTAAACCTGGGGTGGAGCCAGGCTGTTGGAACTGACAGTGGGCGTGAGTCTAGGGGGCTTCCCGGAGGCGGCGAGGTAAGACCCTAGGGAATCCAAGGTCAGAGAAAGGGACAGTGAACTCCAGGGGGTGACATTAGGGAACCCAGGGAAGGCAGGTAGGGGAAGGCAGAGCATGGGCACCTCTGTGCCCCACTGCCCGTCCCGGCACCAGGTGAGTGGCGCACCCTTCTGGCCCCTGCCTCCCAGCCCCTCGACCCTGCAGCTCAGGCCACTGCCGCCTCCCCGCCCCGCCCCCACCCCAGAGCCACGAGCCTTCCGTTCAGTTCCCC
>NW_024347455.1:0-809 GCF_902729225.1 Pteropus medius
TACATCTCTTATGCCAATCTTTATCTAAGATACTACTTCATGGGAAACCCAAATCTATAACAGATGATGTCCAACTTCCTGGCTTGTGAGCAGTGTAGATGATGTTGTCATTCACCCCAGCTCCAGCCTCTCCTATATTTGCCCACTGCATTTTTGGCCTTGACCCAACCCCCTGAGACCTGACTTTTCTCCTTGTCTGCATGATCCAATGCCAAACCTACTCTTGGTGTTAATCTATTCTAGAATCCTGAGTATCCCAATGGTAAATATTGTTGAGCTAGCCACTGTCAATCCCTGCCTTCTCTAGACTCTCTCAGCTGAAAGTGGCGATACTTGCAACCCATGACTATATAAGTTTCTGGAAGCCTTCACTATTGGTTCTCCGTAGGATCACATATTATCAGGATACTGCTATTCCACTGTCTTTGAACATCAACCTGTCTCACTGTGGGCCTTTGCACCAGCTATTTTCTTGTTGCCTGTGTGGTTCGCCGATTCCTCCTTGTCATTCAGAGTGTAGTTTCGAATGTCAGCTTTCCAGAGAGGAATCCCTTAGTCACCCAGTCTAAAGTAGCTACCTGGTTTTTCTCTATAACATCACCCTATTTTACTTTTGTGAATAGCAGTTATTACTATCTGACTTTTTCTTATTCGTCTCTCCATCTTCCCCTAACTGGAATGTAAGTCTCTAAAAAGGAGGACCCTTATGGGAATCATTCACTATTCTGTTCCCCAGAACAGTGCCTGGCAAATGGTAGGTGTACAATAAATACCTGAACTGTGGTAGGTGTTCAATAAACGTTGAACAG
>NW_024347456.1:0-358 GCF_902729225.1 Pteropus medius
CAACTGAACTCTTTCCAGCGGGTGACGGCCGCCATGGACGGATGGGCCAAAGCCTCCCTGGGTACGCTGTCTGTGGGTGGCCCTGAACCCTGCAAGAGCATACAGAGACGAATGAGACGTAGTTTGTACCTCCAGGAGCTCAAAGTGTCAGTGAGTGCTCCTCCAACTTCGGTACCCCAGTACCCGCAGATGTCCGAGCATTGCTCACAGAGCCCCAAGGCCCCGGGAGGGCTGTGCATTTGCCGCAAGTGAGCCTTATCTCGGAAGCCTGCGATTCTGGCTCAAAATGGACGTCACCAGAGAGCTTTTTGCCAAAGCTACCATATACATATATATGCATATATATGTTCATCTATAT
>NW_024347457.1:0-747 GCF_902729225.1 Pteropus medius
TCCCCCTGGCCGGCAGCCCCCAGGCCCACCTGCACCTTCCTGGGCCCCAGGCTGGTCACCGGTGGCGGCTGGCAGGGCGTGCGCACTACAAAGAGCTGCTTCTGCAGGGAGGCACTGCTGACGTGGTTGAAGGCCAGGACCTGCACCGTGAGCTCCCCTTCCCTGGGGGGCGACAGGGCACAGACACAAGAGGCCGACTCACAGCCTGCATGTCTGCGTAGGCGCGGCCCCGATGGCCGTGGCTGCGAAGGCAGGAGGCTCGTCATGCAGCCATTCGCTGCCCGTGAGCAGACCTACTGCCCGCTGGTCAGGATAGGCACCCAGCTCGCAGACTGGTGTCGCCCGCTGTTTGGGAGACAAACATCCATGTGGGGACACGCTCATCCCTTTTTGGGGAGGTGGCATCCATGGCCTGGCCGCTCTCTCTACTGCAGGGGCCTCCTTGGGTCCCCATGGAAGGGGCGTCCTGGACCTGTGCCTGGGCGTCTGAGCACGACCCTCCCGCCTGCCCCCGCCCCAGGTGGGATGGGTTCTGCTGACCCAGGAGGGGCGGAGGGCTCCCAGGCCGTTCCTGGCAAGCGGGCCCCAGTTCACTAAGAAAATGAGTGACCGTTTTGCAAATGATGGAAATGGACAGTCATGCAAGACTCCTGGACGGGACACGGCTGTCCTCATTGAGCGTGCGAGGACGTGTCACCTGCCATCCCGGCTAGTGAGGCATCCTGCTGACCAGAGCGCCTCACCTAG
>NW_024347458.1:0-1077 GCF_902729225.1 Pteropus medius
CGCGCGTTACCACTGCCGCGGGGGGCGCTGGGGGCGCCGGTTTTGCGAGTGATGACCGGGTTCAGCAGCTGTATTTCCCACTTACCCATCTAAAGGCCCATTGTGCAAAGAGCCATCTTTATCACAGTTTCGTTCATTCATTCCGTCATTCATTCATTCATTCATTCATTCATTCACTCATAGGCCTTTAATGGCTGCCCCGTAGGGGGCAGGTGCAGCTCCGAAAACTCTGCGGAGTCTGTTTCCCTCTTTCCGTCCTGACTGGGCACACGCCGGTAAGCCTGCGACTTCCTCGCCCACGTGTGTCTGTGTGCGTGTGCACGCCGTGGCCACAGTCAGACACGGCTAAACCAGACCGCGAGACAGAGCTCCCCAGGTCCCCCCGAATCTCGCCCAGGATATCGCGGCTTCGTCATTTGTCAGCCATTGTCAGGTTCGCTGAGGTGCAGCAGTGACCCCGGGCGACCCCGTCCTGCCAGCACCCGAAGGCCCGTCGTGATCGAAGATGACGCTCAGAGCCCGCACCGGCTTCCGCCTCTGAGGCTGTTTGAGACACGTGCGTCAGATGGACGCCATCCACCTCTGCCGCTCCCGTAGCCCCGACTTTGCGACGGCGTCCGAGCCACGGCCAGAACAACGGCGTTGATGGCGACGTTCTAACATCGCTGGGCTCTGCCGCAGCTCGGCGAGCCTCCTGCGGGCGGCCGAACGGACATGGGGGACCCTCCTGCCTTTGCAGCCAGCCGGAGCTGCGACCAGCCCCGAGAAGGAGCTCGCCAAGCGTGGAGAGGCCCCGTTACTTAATTTTCTGCTCTGGCCGAAGCTTTGCGGCTCTGAGCTGCCTAGGAAATGATTCGTCTCAGGTTACCCTCCAAACCTTTGATGAGCTCCTGAGAAACCTCCCCCGAGCGGCAGAGAACCTCAAAAGTGTCTGCGTTTCAGAACGCACCTGGCCACAGCTTTCAGTCAGCCTCAGGGATGCAGGGCGGCAGCTCTGCCCCGCAGGTGCCGATGGTGTGGACAGTGATGTGGCTTTGATCAGCTTTGGAACATCCGCGTGTGATGCGGGGTGGGGGG
>NW_024347459.1:0-305 GCF_902729225.1 Pteropus medius
GGGCTCCTTCCTCAGGCCTCGGCTCCTTCCCGCTTTCCGCAGTGGAAATCAGACTTCAGGACGGAAGCAGACACCTCCCTCTCCCTCACCTTTCAGCCTTGGATGGACGTAATAGTCCCCGTGGACGCATTCAAAATGAAGAAATGAAAGGCTCAAAGAGCTGATTGCAAAGCTCCTAAGGCACGGAGGCCGAATTCAGACCCACAGATGTCTGCAGTGTCTCCCAACTGAACTCTTTCAAGCGGGTGACGGCCGCCATGGACGGAGGGGCCAAAGCATCCCCGGGTACGCTGTCTGTGGGCGGC
>NW_024347460.1:0-663 GCF_902729225.1 Pteropus medius
TATATACACATATAGGAAGCTTATATTTCAAAATAAAAACTGAAATGTCACAAGTCCTAGAATTAGCTTATATAATAGTCCACATAAAATTAGTAGAACAAAGAAAGATACTAAAACTAAATCGTTCAATGCTACTCAATGGGGACCTGATCATCATCTCATGAATTCCTTGTGAATAATAGAAGAAATCTTGTGAATAATGGAAGAAGACAGATAGAAAATATAATTCATAAAACACAGATAACTTAGCCCTTCTGCAATGAGATATGACTTTTGAGTTATCTAGTAACTAACAAACTTAGTGAACTAAAGCAATGACATTCAAAAGGTTGCTTGCCAAATTCATTTGTCTAACCAAAAGAGATAGCAGAGATTATTAATCTGAGACCCATGAACAAGTGTCAGGACGTCTAAAACGCCCCTGAAATTATATTAGTAATTCTTAGTATGTACTTTTTTTTCTTGGAGAGATGGTTTATAGCTTTGATCAGCACCTCAAAGTAGCCTATGACTTAAATTATTATAATCACTATTGTAAAGTGCCCTTAAGAGTCTTACATTAAGACACTCTTTTAATGGATGAGTTGTAATTCAATGAAGGCATTGCAAAATAATTGAAAAGTATTATTATTCCAGAATAAGAATCCAGTATGTAGAAGTATC
>NW_024347461.1:0-3093 GCF_902729225.1 Pteropus medius
GCGCCCAGGTTGGAAAGGAGGGCTGTGCCCCAGGGAGCGGGGGTGAGGGAGGCGTGAGAGGAGGTGGAGGGAGGAAGGAGAGGAAGAAATCTGGGAGGACCAGGAAGAGAAAGACAGAAAAGAAAGATAGATGAAGAAAGAGGGTGCTGAGGGTGAGGTGAGCAGACGGGGCAATGATTCCAAAGTGGAAGGCTTGCTGATGTCCTATATAAGCCTCTGGCAACACCTATATAGGCTGGGCGGGCACGGTGCCCGGGCCAGGAGCCTCCTTTTGGAATCTCCAGCCGGGATCCCGTGGGAGCAGGAAGCTCTGGTGATAGTGGGAGGAGAGTGGGACAGAGAAAGGGAGAGAGAGGGAGAGGGGAACAGAGGGAGGATGGAGGGGATATGGACAGGGCCACCTGGTGGGCCTTGGCCTGGGCTGTAGGCGGGCCTGTGGCTCCTTCGTTCCGGCGGGCACCTGGCACACTCAGCATCAGGTGGGCAGGATGGAGGAGGACAGGGGCTTTCTGGGGAAGGGGGTCTCAGCCACTGTCTGACAGTGCAGCTGGCCAGCTCCCGGGGGCTTTGGGCAGCTGGGCCTGACCCAGATGCCCAGCCCCAGATGCCCAGCTGACACCAGCAGGGCTGGGGACCTCACTTACTCGGCAGATGAGAAGGCCACCTCGAAGTTCTGTCGCCGGTTCTGTGGGCTAAGCTGCCCATAGTCAAAGGCCTCGGGGAAGAAGTTGTGCACCAGGGCACAGAAGGCCATCCCATCACTCCAACTCGAGGAGAAGTTCTGGATGTCCACATGCTATTGGTGGTGGGAAGACTGGTCAGTTCCCCTATGCCTTCTGCCCTCCAGCATTTTGGCATTTCAGGGCAACTGGGCTAAGAGAGGCCCGGTAGCTTGCCCAAGGTTGCACAGCAGGTGAGCAATAGGAACATGAGCCTCCTCCAACTTAGTCTGTCAACTCCCAAGTCTGCTACTTACAGGGACAGAGCAACCGAGAGGCCCAGCACCACCTAGCTAAGGCCATGGCCATACCTCCATCACGCCTTCTCTTACTTATGGAAATTTACCCAGTATCCCCCAGATCAATGAGGAGGGGACGCCAAGGGTGGGGTCTGGCTGTGAACTGTGCCCACCATCCAAGGGGCCCTCATTAGGCCCTGCCACGTAATCACTTATTCTGGAATCTAGGGCATGTTATGTCCTCTCTGAGCCTGTTTCCTCATCCCATTAGAGGGCTTTCCATCTTCCCTGCCATGCATAGTGGCTGTGAAGGGTACATGGGGATGAGAAAGAGTTCTGCCAAGAGGGAGGTGTGGAGCTGCAGTCTGGGGGGACTGCCGGCTGTCTGGCCTCATAAGAGCTCACCTCGTAGCCACGTGTCTTGGCTCGGCACCAATCCAGTAACATTTGCTTTATGCTGTTGGCGTTGGGGACTCCAAAGCTAGTGGAGCGCTGCACGGCTGGGCGGGGTCCGCCAGGGCTGCTGTAGGGAGTGTTATGAGAAGCCAAGTCACAACACTATAGGTTGGCCCACTCAGTGAACCTCTGCTCAGCTTTCCCTGACCTTCAGGCTCCACCCACCACAGCTCCAGCTGTGCCCTTTCTATTTCTGGCCCTGCTCCACCTGCTGCAGCTTACCCCACAGTGCCCTCCTTTTCTAGCTTCTCAATCATGGCCTTGCGTGCTTGCGAGGCTGAGGTCTTGGGCAGGCTCTGCGACTTCATCAGCTCTTTCTTCTTCTCTGCCTGGCGTTTCTCCAGCGCTGCCAGGCTGCCGGCTCGCGGGCTGGCCTCGTCCTCACGGTCGAAGATACTGGGGGATAGGGAGGCAACTGTTAGGCTGCTCCTGAACCTCAAACCCCACTTGCCAAAGGAAGGGTCTTGTCACACTCCACGGCCTTGCAGTATCTCCTCTAGCAATGCCAGCCACCAAGGGAGGCTTCCTCATCATACCCATTTTACAGAGGAGTACGGTAAAGCTTAAATGAAAAGAAGATGGGAGCCAAGCTCTTTTCAACAGACTTGACTCCTGAGAAGTTCTCTGAGAAAGCTCATTGTCTTGTCAAGTTATAGGTGAGTTCATATTTTGGATACTATGAACTAATAATGATGATCAGCATAATAATAGTAATAGTAATAAAAATATTAGCTCATGTCTATTGTTCTTTTCCTCTGTGCCATTTAAAACTTCACAAGAAGATGGAGAGATCCTTATCCACTCTAACGATGGGGAAACTGAGGTCTCTGTCCTCAGATTTCAGATGGCATAGGGAGAAGCAAAGGAACTTGAATGCAGGTCTCTCTCAGAGTCCTTGGACCCCTCTGGTTCCCAGCCTGAATTCTGATCCTGTCCCTGCTTTCTACTAGCCCTGACATCTCTGTAACATAGAGGGGTGTACCCCTCCCTCATGAGTCCAAGGTATAAAGGTGCTCTGTGAAGTGAGATGTGGTCTGCAGACATCGGGAAGTGGTAGTGCCACCAGGCAGCTCAGTGCGGCAGATAAGCCTCTCTAAGTGTTCAGTACGACCGTTGCCACTCGGAGCTGTGAGACCCGGAATCTCTGGCCTTCCTCATGGTATGGTTGAGGATTAGGTGAGATCACAAGGCGAGTAGGAGTGGTCTGCTCCTCCCTGGCTGTATGCCTATTACCTCCCAGTACCTCAGTCTAAACCTCTCTGTAGAATGGTGTGCAGTGAGGTCCTCTGTGGCACTGATTCCTCTGTGGTCTGGGGGTGGGTACCTGTGCTCACCTGCCCATCTTCTTGGACGATGAGGAGGAGAAGGTCTTGGTTTGCACCATGGTGCTGCCACCACCATCTGTAAGAAAGGGGAAGAGGAGCAGGGTGAAGGCCTGGGCTGGACATCAGGAAATGGGGTGGAGGCTGTGGGAGGGATGGTGGTAGCCGCACGCAGAGAACAGAATGTGACGACTGGACAGAGAGACACACAGATGAAAGTATGGAGAGAGAGTTCGAGGAAGAGCCTGAGGAGGCAGGCAGGCAGGCAGGCACAGGGCGACGCCAGGCAGCCTTACTCTCGGAGCGCCTCACGAAACTCGATTCCACCGTAGTGGTGCGGGCCGTCCGTGTGCCATC
>NW_024347462.1:0-31668 GCF_902729225.1 Pteropus medius
ATCCTAACCCTAACCCTAACCCTAACCCTAACCCTAACCCTTAACCCAAACGCTAACACTTACACTATTCCTAAAATTAAACCCTAAATATAACTGTAACCCTAACACTAATCCTGATCCTAACCCTAAAACTAAACTTAATCCTAACCCTAATTCTAACCCTAACCCTAACACTAACCCTTAAATTAAATTTTAATCTAATAACCCTAAACCTAACTCCTTATCATAAACTTAACACTAAATCTAACTTTAAGTCTAACACTAAACCTAACTCTAACTTTAACCCTAACATTAACCCGAAAGCTGATCCTAACCCTAAAACTAAAGCTAATGATAAATTTAATTTTAAAACTAACCCTAAGACTAACCCTAACCCTGATAATAACGCTAACAGTAAAGCTTGTCCTAACCCTAACAATAATACTAACCTTAACCCTAAACCTAACCTAATCCTCACACTAATCTTAAACTGACGATAAACCTACCCCTAAACTAAACCTTACCTGAACCCTAACAGTAATCCTAACCCTAACCTAATCCTAACACTAACCCTAACATTAACCCTAATCTTAACCCTCACCCTAATCCTAAACCCTAACCAAAAAACCAACTGTAATACTAAAAATAAGACTGATCCTAATGAAAGCTAATCCTAATGAAAATTCTAAGCCTCATCATAAATATTACACTAACAATAACTCTAACCTTAACACTTTACCCTAAACCTAACCCTAAAACTAAATCTTACACTAACCCTAACCGAACCCTAACCCTACATAAACCCTAACACTAATCCTAACTCTAACCAGTTACCCTGACCCTAACTCTAACCCTAAACCTAACCCTAATTCTAAGGCTATCCTAACTCCAACCCTAAAACTAAAACTAATCCTAAATTGTACACTAACAATAACCCTAACCCTAACTCCTTACTCTTAACCTAACGCTAAACCCAACATTAACTATAAAAGTAAAGCTAACCCTAACGCTAACCCTAACCTTAACCCTAACCATAACCATAACCCTATCCAAGATCCTAATCATAAAACTATAGCTAATCTTAACCCAAATCTAAACCTAAACTTAAATTTTACACTAATGAAAACACTAAACCTAAACCCTAAATTTAACTCTAACCTTAAACCTAATTCTAAACCTAACATTAACCCTAACCCTGATTCTAACCCTAAAACTATATCTATTTCTAAGCTTAAAACTAATCCTTACCCCAACACTAACCCTAACCCTAAACCTAACACTAACGCTAATTCCTTACACTAACTGAATCCTAACCCTATCCATGAAGCTACCGCTAAACTGAACTTAACCGGAACCCTAACAGTAACCCTAACCCTAACCTAATCCTAACCCTAAATCTAACACATATCCTAACCCTAAAATTAAGATAATCCTAACCCTAATCTAACCCTAAATTTAACACTAACCCTAAGTATAAATTTTACACTAACGATAAACCAAAACATAACTTCTTACACTAAACCTAACCCTATCCCTGACTTTAACACTAAAACTAACCCTAACCCTAACCCTAGCTAAAAACCTAAAGCTAAATCTAACCCTAGGTGTAACCATAACCCTAAAACCTTACCTTAAACATAACCGTATCCCTAACACTAAAACCTAACCCTAAAATTAACCCTATCCCTAAATCTGTTCCTAACCCCAAAACTAAAGCTACACCTAACCCTAACACTAAACCTAACCCTAAATTTTACACTAACAAAAACTTTAACCCTATCCCCTTACCCTAAACATAACCCTAACCCTAAATTTACCTCTGAAACTAACCCTAACATTAACCTTAGCCCTAACATTAACACCTACCCTTATCTTAAACGTAAAATTAAAGCTAATCCTGACCGTAATTCTAAACCTAAATATAACACTAACCATAAACCTGATCCTAACCCTAAAGTAAAGCTAATCCCAACCTAACCATAAAATTAAACCTATAGCTAATCCTAACCCTATGCCTAACCCTAAACTAAACCTAACTCGAAACCTAATTTAAAACTAAAAGTAATTTTAAACCTAAACATAACCCTCACCCTACTCCTATCCCTAACATTAACTCGAACCCTGATCCTAACCGTAAAGATCAAGATAATGCTAACCATAATTCTAAAGCTGAAACTAAAACACCATAACCTTGATCCTAACCCTAACAATAAAGCTTATCCTAACCCTAATTCTAAATGTAACCTTAAATTTTACACTAAAAATAACTCTAAAACTAACTGCTTACCCTAAGCCTAACTCTAAACCTAAAGCTAACCTTAAACATCACTCTAACACTAACTCTAATCCTAACCTTAACCTAACCCAAACTTTAAGCCTAACCATAAAGCTAACACTAAATAAATCTCACACAAACCCTAACGATCACCTTAATTCTAATTTAAACTTAACATTAACCCTAACCCTAAAACTAATCCTAAAACTAACCTCTTATCCAAACCCAAACAGTAACCCAGACACTAACCCTAAAATTAAACCTAATCATAAACTTAATTCTAACCCTAACACTAATCCTATCCGTAAACATATCCCTAATTTAAACCTAACCCGAACCCTAACGGTAACCCTAACATTAACATAATCTTAATCCTAACCGTAAATCTTAATACAAACCTAACCCTAACACTTACACTAACCCTAACCCTAATCATAACCATTTATTCTAACCCTAATCCTAACCCTAAACCTAATCCTAACCCTGATCCTAATGCTAAAACTAAAGCTAATCTTAACTCTAACCCTAACCCTAACCCTAACTATAACTCTAACCTAAACCTAAAGCGAACCCTAAAACTAACCATGAATCTAACGCTAAGCTAAACCTAACATGAACCTAACACTAACCCTAACCCTTAACCTATCCATAAACAAACCCTAAACTAAACCTTACCCTAACCTATACCTAACCATAACCCTCACCGTAACGAATAACTAACCCTGAACCTAACCATAAAACTAATCCTAAATCTAACCTCTAACCCGAACCATAATCCTAAAGCTAATGCTAACCCTAAAACTAAATCTGATCCGAACCTAAACCTAACCCTAACCCTTACCCTAACCAAAACCCTTACACTAATCTTAACTCTAAATTCTTACCCTAACACTAACGATGAACCGACCTCTAAACTAAACCTAACATGAACAATAACGGTAATCCTATTCCTAACACTAACCCTAAACCTGAACCTAACCCTAAAACTAAAGTTAATCCTAATCATAATTCTAACCCTAACCCTTACATCAGCCCTAAAATTAATTATACACTAACAATAAGCATAACCATAACCCTTAAACCTAAACCTAACCTTAACAATAACTTTAACTCTAAAACTAGCCATAATCCTAACCTTAACACTAACACTAACCCCTTGCCCTAACGTAAACCTTAAATCTAAACCTAACCCTAAACCTAAAGCCTAACAATAGCCCTAACCTAAACCCTAACCCAGATGCTAACCTTAAAACTAAAGCTAATCCTAAGCTTAATTCGAACACAATAACGCTACCCCTTAATTTTAATCTATCAATAACACTAATCCTAATGCCTTACCATAAATGCCTAACCCTAAATTTAATTCTAAAACAAACCCTAACGCTAACCCTAACATTAAAACTGATCCTAAACCTAAAACTTAAACTTAACCTAACCCTAATTCTAACCGTAACCCGAATACTAACCATAACCCTGATTCTAACTTTAAAACTAAAGCTAATCCTAACTTTAATTATAATCTAACCCTAAAATTTACACTAAAAATTATCCTAACACAAACTTCTTCCTTAATCTTAAACTTAAAATAATGCTTACCCTAACAATAACCCTAACCCTAACCCTAACCATAATCCTAACATAAACCTAACCCTGTGCCTAACCTTAACACAAAAGCTAACAGTAAATCTAACCGAAATCTAACACTAAAATATACCTAATCTTAATCTAAACCTAAACCTAGCCCTAACCCTAATCCTAACCCTAACACATATCCTAATTCTAAACTCTTACCATAACACTAACCCTAACACTAATACTAAATCTAACCTCTTGCCTTAAAGGTAACCCTAATTCCAACCTTAACCCTAATCCCTTACCCTAAACCTAACACTAAACCCAACTTTTAAACTAAAGCGAACTCTAACTCTAACGCTGATTCTAACACTAAAACTAAAGCGAAAGCTAACCCTAATTCTAACCCTAACCCTAACACTAACCCTATATCTGAACCTGCATTAAACTAAAGCCAATCGTAACCCTAATTCTAAACCTAACCTTAAATTTCACTCCAACAATGAACCTAACCCTAACCCCTTAATCTAATTCTAAACCTAAATTTACACCTAAACTAAACCTAACCCAAACCCTAACACTAATCTTCACTCTAACCTCTTACCCTAACCCTAATCCTAACCCTAACCCTAACCCTTTATTGTAACCCTAACCCTAAAATAAATCCCTAAAAATAACCGAAACCCTAAACCTAACCCTGATCCTAACCCTAAAACTAAAGGTAATACTAATCATATTTGAACCCTGAACCTAGCACTAACCCTAACCCTAAATTTTAAACAAACAATAACCCTAAACCTAACCTCTTATCCTAAACCTAACCCTAAATCTAACGTTAAGTGTAAATCTAACCCTAACCGTGACCCTAATATTAACCAGAACCCTGATCCTAACCAGAAAAATAAAGCTAATGCTAACCATAATTCTAAACATAACTCTAACAGTAACCTTAACACTATTTCTAATCCTAAGGCTAAATCTTATACTAACCGTAATTGAAACTCTAACCCTAAACTTTACACTAATAATAATTCTAAATCTAACTCCTTACACTAACTCTGATCTTAACCTTAAAACTTGAGCTAATAAAACCCCTAATTCTAAACCTAACACTAACACTAATCCTAACCCTGACCCTAACCCGAAAACTAAAGCCAATTCTAACCATAAATCTAAACCTAACCCTAAATTTTACACTAACAATAACCTTAAACCTAAATCCTTACCCTAAAACGAAAGCTGAACTAAATGCTTACCCTAACCCTAACACTAACCCTAACCCAAACACTAAAAATAACCTACCCCTAAACTAAACCTAATCCAAACACTAACGGTAACTCTAACCATGAACTAACCCTAATTCTAACCCTAACATTAATCCTAAAAGTAAATGTAACAATAACCCTAAGCTTAACCCCTTACCTTAACCCTAACCCTAAACCAAACCCTAAACCTAAAGTTAACCGTAATACTAACACAATCGCTAACCTGACACAAACCTTAACTTAAACCTAACACTAACCTTAACCCTAAAACTGGACCTAATCCTAAATCTAAATTTAATCCTAACCCTATTTCTAACACTAACCCTAACACTAACCCTAACCCTTAATTTTACACTAGCAATAACCCTAAACATAATCCCTTACCCTAAACCTAACTCTAACCCTAAATTTAACCATAAAACTAACCTTAACATAACTTTAACCCTAAGCATAACCTTAACTTAAACCTAACCAGAACCCTAACAGTAATGCTAACACTAACCTAACCATAACCAAAACCCTAAACCATACCCTAACCTAACCTTCAAACTTAACGTAATCCTAACCCTAACCCTAAACTTAATCCTACCCCTAACACTAAATTTTACACTATCAATAAACCTAACCTTAATCCTTGACGCTAAACCTAACCCTAATATAACTGTAAAATAACTCTAACCCAAACACTAACCCTAAATATAACCCAACCTTAAATGTATCCCTAACACTAAACCTTACTCAGATCCTAACCCTAAATCTAAAGCAAATCCTAACCCTAATTCTAGCCCTAACCCTAAATTTTACACTAAGAATAGCGCGAACTCTAACCTCATACCCTAAACATAACTCTAAACCTAAATCTAACCTTAACCCTAACTGTAACCCTAACAGTAATCTGAATCCTAACCCATTCTCCTACCCTATCTCTCACCCTAACCATGACCCTAACCTAAACAAAACCCTAAACCTAAACCTACCACTAACCATGAAACTAACCCTAAAGCTACAGCTAATCCCAACACTAATTCTAACTCTAACTCTAATAATAAACTTAAACCTAAATTTTAAATTAACAATAACTCTAACCCTAACCCTAACCCTAACCCTAAACCTAAACCTAATCTAAACCTAACCCTAACCATAACCCTAAACTAATCCTAACCCTAATACTACATGAACACTAAAGGTAAATCTTGCGTCTTACCCTAACCCTCACCTTATACATAACAGTGACCCTAACCCAAACCATAAAGAAAACCTAACCTTAACACTAACTGTAACCTTAATTGTAACCCTAACCATAAACCTAACCACAACCATAACCTAACACTAACCCTAACCCTAAGCCTAACCCTAACCCTAACCCTAACCTTAACCCTTACCTTAAGCCTAACCCTAACCTTAAACTAAAGCTAACCCTATCCCTAACCCTAAACTAATTTGAAAGCTAATACTTACCCTAACACTAGTTCTAACTCTAACCTCTTACCCTAACACTAACACTAAATATAACTGTAAACCTAACCCAAACCATAACGTTAAACCTAACCCTAACCATTCCTCTAACCCTAACCCTAAATTTAATCCTAAACCTATCCCTACCCTAATCCAATACCTAAACCTAAACATAAACTTAACCCAAATCCTAACCCAAATGCTAAGTGTAACTCTAACCCTATTTCTAACTCTAACCCTAAATTTTACACTAACAGTAACCCTAAGCTTACGCCTCAAACTAATCCTAAACCTAACCCTAATTTAACTCTAACATTAACTCTAACCCTAACCCTAACCCTAAGTCTACCCTAACCTTAAACGTAACACTATCACTAAAACTAACCCAGATCCTAACCCAAAATCTAAAGCTAATCTTAACTCTAATTCTAACCTAACCCTAAATTTTACATTACTGATTACCAGAACTCTAACCCCATAACCTAACATGAAGCCTAATCCCAATGCTAACCTGAACCTTAACAATAACCCTAACTCTAACAGTAACACTAACTCTAACCCTAACACTAACCCTAACCCAAACTCTAGCCCTCACTTAACCCTAATCCTAACCCTAACATTGAATCTAACACCAACTGTAACCGTAAAACTTAAACCTAACTCTAACCCTAAACCTAACCGTAACCCTAAATTTTACATGAATAATAACCCTAATCTTAATCCCTGACCCGAAAACTACCCCTAACCCTAATTTAATTCTAAAATTAACTCTAAACCTAACCCTACATCGAACTTTAAACTTAAACGTAAGTGTAACACTAGTCCTAACCCAGATCGTAACCCAAAATCTAAAGCATATCCTAAACCTAACTCTAAACCTAACTTAGAGATACACTAAGAATAACACTAAACCTAACCCCATACCCTAACCCTAACCCTAAAACTATTGCTAACATTAATTCTAAAAGTAAACCCGAACCCTAACCCTAAACCAAACCTTAACCCTAACCCTAACCCTAACTGTAACCCTAAACCGAACCCTAAAACTAACACTAATGCTAATTCTAACCTCTTACTCTAATCCTAACCCTAACCTTAACCCTAACCTAAACAAACCGTAACGCAAATACTAAACTAATCCTAACCCTAATCCTAACACACCAATAATCCTAACTCAAACCGATTATCCTAAACCTAACTCTAAGTATAACTCTAAACCTAAAGCAAACCATAACGCTAAACCCAACCTTAACATAACCCTAAGCCTAACATCATCCCTAACCCTAAACCCTAAACCTAACCCTAACCCTATATTTTACACTAAAAATAACCCTAACCTTAACGCCTGAACTTAAACCCAACACTACCCCAATTCTAACTCTAAAACTCAACCTAACCCTAATCTTAACCCTAACACTAACCCTAATACTAATCCTAACACTAAACTCTTACACTAACGCTATTCCTAAAATTAACCCTAAACTAATCCTAACCCTATTCCAAACCCTAATACTAATCCTAACTCTAACATCTTACACTAACACTAAACCTAAATGTAACTGTAACTCTAACCCAATCCATAACGCTAAACCTAACTCTATCCCAAACCCTAACCCTAACCCTAATTTAAATCTAAAACTCCCTCTAACGATAATCGTAACCGTAAATCTAACGGAAACCTTAAACGTGATCCTAACACTAACCCTAACCCAAATCCTAATTATAAGTCTAAAGCTAAATTTAAAAGTAGTTCTAACCTTAACTCTAAATTTTACAGTAAGAATAACATTAAACCTAACTGAATACACTTACCCTAAGCCTAAACCTAACCGACGCCTAACCCAAACACTTATTCTAACCTAAACTTAACGTAACCCTAACCATATCCCTAAACTAAACTTAAACTTAATCCTAACCCTAACACCAATCCTAACTCTTATTTCTTACCCTAACCCTCACACTAAGCATAACTGTAATCCTAACGCAAACTATAACTTGAAACCTAAACCTAACCTTTACCCTAACCCTAACCTAAACCTAACCCTATCCCTAAACCTAATACTAATCCTAACTCCAACCGCTTACCCTAAACCTAACACTCAACTTCTCCATAACCCTAACACTAACCTTAAAACTTGCCCCTTCCTCAAACTCTATCTCTCACCCTAAACCTGACTCTAACCCTAAAGCATAACCTTAAACCGAGCCCTACCTCAAACCCTGAAACTAATCCTAAAACTAAAGCTAATCCTAGCCCTATTTCTAACTCTAACCCTAACAATAATCTTAACCCTAAATTATAAATTAAAAATAAGCCTAACCATAACCCCTTACACTAACCCTAACATTAACCCTAATCATAAACCTAACCCTAACCAAACCCTAACCTAAACACTAACACTAACCCTAATGCAAAACCTAACCCCTAACCCTAACCATAACCCCAACCCTAATTTACCCTAAAACTAACTCTAATCTTCACACTAACCCTAACTCTAAACTCTTACACTAGACATAATCCTAAACCTAACACAAAATTTTAAACTACCGGTAACTCTTACCTTAACTCCTGACCCGAATCCTAATTACAATCCTAATTTAACTCTAAAACTAACTCTAACCCTAAACCTAACACTAAATTTAACACAAATCTTAAACGTAACCATAACTAACAATAACCCTCAAACTAACCAAAATCTAAAGCTCATCCTAAAACTAATTATAATCCTAACACTAAATTTTATGCTAAGAATAACTCTAAACTTAATCCCATACTCTAAACCTAACCCTACACCTAATGTTAACATTATCCCTAACCGTAACCCAAAACCTAACCCTAACACTGACCCTAAATTTAAACTTAACTTAACCCTAACCCTAACCTTAACCCTAACATGAATCCTAACTCTAAATTCTTACCCTAACCTAACACTAAAATTGAAACTAAACTAAACCTAAACCTAACTCTAACCCTAACTCTAACCCTATCTCTCACCTAAACCTAACCCTAACCCTAATTTAACTCTAATACTCACTCTAACTCTAACTGTAACCCTATTTCTGACCCAAAACTTAAACTTGACCCTAACCTTAACCCTAACCCAGATCCTAACCCTAAATCTAATGCTAATCCTAACCATAATTCTAACACTAACACTAAATTTTACATTAAGAATATCCCTAACCCAAATTCCCTAACCCTAAACCTAAGGCTTGCATTAACCCTAACACTAACCCTAACCCTATCCAAAACACTAACCCTAACCCTAACCCTAAACCTAACACTAACCCTAAGCCTAACACCAACCTTAACCATAAAACCTAAACCTAACCTTAACCCTAACCCTAAACGTAACCTGAACACTAACATTAATCCAAACGCGTACCCTAACCCTAACCCTAAACCTCAACTAATGTAACCCTAAATCTAACCATAAACTGACCCCTAAACTAAATCTTACTTGAACCCTAAAGGTAATCCTATCCGTAACACCAACCCTTACATTAACCCTCACCCTAAAACTAAAGCTCAACTTAATCCTAATTCTAAACCTATCCCTATCCTTAACCGTAACCCTAACACTAACCCCAAACTTAACTATAATCCTAATGCTAACGCTTACCATAACACTAATCCTAACTCTAAATTCCTACACTAACTCTAATCCACACCTTAACCCTAACCTAACCCTAATCATAAACCTAACCCCAAACTAAACCTAACAATAATTCTAACCCTAACACTAATCCTAAATCTAACCTCTTACCCTAACCTTAACCCTAAACATAACTGTAACCCTAACTCAGTCATAACACTAAACCTAATAATAACCTTAACACATACATAAGTCTAACACCAAACATAACCCTAAACCCTATATCTAACCCTAATCCTACCCTAACCCTAACTTTTATACTAACAATAATCTTAACTTAATCCCTGACCCTAAACCTAACCCTAAACCTAACCCTAATTTAGCTCTAAAACTAACTCTAATCCTAATACTAACCCTAAATATAACCCAAACCTTAAACAGAATTCTAACACTAACCCTAATGGAGATCCTAACACTAAATCTAAACATAATCCTAACCCTAATTCTAACACAAAACCTAAATTTTACACTAAGAATAACTCAAACACTAAATCCATACCCTAACCCTAACCCCAAACCTATGCTAACCTCAACTCTAACAGTAAACGTAACCCTAAACCTAATCATAACCCTAACACTAACCCTAACTATAAATTAACACTAACCCTAACCTTAACCCTGAAACTAATCCTAACTCTAAACTTTTACCCTAACACTAACCCAAACTCTAACCTTAACCCTAACCCTAACAACATACCCTAAAGCAAACCTTAAACCTAATGCTAACCTTAACCCTAACAGTAACTCTAAACCTAACACTAATCCTGAATCTAATCTCTTACCCTAACCCTAACATTAACATAACTGTAACCTTAACACAAACCATAACGCTAAACCTAATCCTAAACTTAACCCTAATCCTAACCCTAACGTTAAATTTAACCCTAACCCTAACCCTAACTTTAAATTTACCCTAAACCTAACCCTAACTCTTAACCTGACCCTAAGACTAACACTAATGCTAACCCTAAACAATAAACTTATCCCTAACCCTAATTTAACTCTAAAACTAAATCTAAACCTAAGCATAACACTACATCTAAACCAAATCTTAAAAGTAACCCTAACACTAACCCTAACCGAGACCCTAACCATAAATATAAAGCTTATCCTACACCTAATCTTAAATCAATACCTAAATTTTACAGGTAGAAGAACATGACCTTTAATCCCATACTCTAACCCAAACCCTAAACATAATGCTAACCTTAACCCTAACAGTAAACCTAACCCTAAAAATAACACTATCCCTAACCCAACTCTAACCTGAATCTTATACGCTAACCCTAAACCGAAACCTAACTCCAATCTTAACCCTAACAATAAACCTAACCCTAAACCTAAACCTAACAGTAACGATAACCCTAACCTTAACCCTAAACTAACACTAACCCTAACTCTAATCCTATCCCTAACCCTAATCGTAATCCTAACACTAACCCTAACACTGAACACATACCCTAAAGCTAACCATAACCATAAACACAAATCATAACCCTAACTCTAACACGAACCCTAACACTAACACTAACCTAAACCGAACCCTAACCCTAATTCTAAACTAATCCTATTCTTAAACCTTACCCTAACACTAATCCTAAATCTAACTTCTTACCCTAACCCTAACACTAAACATAACTGTAACCTTAACACAAACCATAACGCTAAACCTAATCCTAACCCTAGCCGTAACCCTAACCCTAAATCTAAACTCTGACCCTAACCCTCACCTTAAACATAACTGTATCACTAACCCAAACCATAACATTAAAACTAATACTAACGCTAAACCAAACACTGAATTTTATACTAACAATAACCCTAACCTTAAACCTTGACTCTAAACCTAACCATAACAACAATTTACCTCTCAAACTGACTCTAATTCTAACTGTAACCCTAAATCAATTGGAAACTTAAACGTAATGCTATAACTAACCCTAAACCAGATCCTAACCCTAAATCTAAAGCTAATCCTAACCCCAATTATAACCCTAAATCTATATTTTTCACTAAGAATAACCCGAACTCTAACCCCATACCCTAACACTAACTGTAAACCTAATGCTAACCCTAACAATAGCAATAACCATAACCCTAACCGTGACACTAACCCTAACACTAACCCGAACCGTAAACCTAAACCTAACCCTAACCCTAACAATAACCTCATACCCTAACACTAACTGTAATCCTAACGCTAACCTAACATTAACCCTAAACCCTAATCCTAACCCTAAACTCTAACCCTAACATTAACACTAATCCTAAACTAAACCTTACCATAATACTAACTCTAAACTCTTACCTAACCCTAGGCTAAAAAAAGTCTAACCATAACCCTATTCCTAATGCTAAAACTAAACCTAACTTTAACCCAAACCTAACCCTAACCCTCACCCTAACCCTAACCCAAACTATAACACTGAAGCTAACCCTAAACTTAAACCTAAGCCTAACCTAACTCTAACGCTAACTCTAATTTAACCCTAAACATAATCCTAACCATAACACTAACCTAAAGCTAACTCTTACCCTAACGCTAAACTATTCTTAACCCTAACACTAATCCTAACTCTAAATTCTTACCTTAACACTAACTTTAACCCAGATCTTACACTAAACCTAAACCCTAACCTTATACCTAAACCTAACAGTGAATCTAACCAAAAAATTAAAGCTACTCCTAACCCTAATTCTAACCCTAACACTAACACAAACCATAACCCTGATCTTAACCCTAAAACTGAAGGCAATCCTAACTTTAATTCTAACCATAACCTTAAATTATACACTAACAATAAACCTAATCTTAACACCTTACCTTAACGTTAACCCTAAACCTAAAGAAAACCTAACCCTAAGACTAAATGTAACTCTAATCCTAACCCTACCTCTAATCCTATCCCTAAACCTAAAGGTAATCCTAAACCTAATTCTAACCTTAACTCTAACACTAAACCTAACACAAAATTTTACACATACACTAACCCTAACCCTAACCCCTTACTCTAACCTATCCCTAACCTTAACTTCAACTCTAAAACATAACCTAACCCTAACCCTAACTCTGACATTAACCCTAATACTGGTCATAACAATAAAACTAAAGCTAATCTTAACCCTAATTATAACCCGTACACTAACATTAACTGTAAACCTAAATTATACACTAAAAATAAACCGAAACTTGACCCCTTACCCTAAACCTAATCCTAACACTAACTTTACCATAAAACTAAACCTACCCTAACCCTAACCATAAACCTAATCCTAATCTTAACGCTAATCCTAATCTTACCCTGATCCTAACACTAAAACTAAAGCTAATCCTGACCTTAATTCTAACACTAACCCTAAATTTTACACTAATAATGACCCTAACCTTAAATCTTCTCTTAAACCTAACCCTAAACTGAAATCTAAGCCTGATCCTAACACTGACCGTAACTCTAACCCTAACCCAAATCCTAACCCTAATGCTAACTTTAACCCTAACCGTAAACATAAGCTTAATCACGAAACCTAACCCTAACCCAAACCCTAACTCCAACACTAACCCTAACTTCAAACTTAACCCTAAACATAAACCTAATCCCTAGCCCTAACCCTCACCTTGTCCCAAACCCTAACCGTAACCCTAACACTAACCTTAAACCTAACCCTAAACTAAACCAGACTTGAATCCTAACGGTAAACTTATTCCTAAACCTAAACCTAACCATGACTCTAAATGTAAAACTAAAGCTAATCCTAATCTGAAATCTAACCCTATTTCTTAAACTAATACTAATCCTAAATATTACACTAATATTAACAGTAACGCTAATTCTAACACTATCCCTAACCTAAACCTAACCCGAATCCTACTCATAAATCTAACCCTACCTAAACCTAACCCTAATACCAATTTAAATCTAATTCTGATACTTACAACAACCCTAATCCTTAATTTTAAAATAAAAATAACCCTAAACCTAACCCCTTACCTAAACTTAACCCTAACCCTAACTTTAACTCTAAAACTAATTCTAACTCTAACCTAACACTATCCCTAACGCTAATGTAAATCTGCAGTCTACCCTAACCCTAACCCTAACACCTTATTCTAACCCTAACACTAATCCTAATTCTAACACTAACCTTAACCCTGATCCTAACCCTAAGAAAAAGCTTATTGGAAACGTAATTCTAACCCTAACCCTAACAATATTTCCAACCCTAAATTTTAAACTGACAATAAACCTAATGCTAACTTCTTACCCTAAATATGACCCTAATCCTAACTTTAACTCTAAAACTAACCCTACCCTAACCCTAAACCCTTACGGCAACCCTAACACTAACATTAACTCTAAAAATAACTCTAATCCTAATCGTAACACTAACCATAACCCGAACCCTAAACTTAAACTAAACGTAACCCTAACCTTTACCCTAACCTTACCCTAACCCATAATGTTACTCTAACATTAATCCCATCATTAACCTCTTACCCTAACCCTAACTCTAAACTTAAGACTAACACTAACACTAACCCTAACCCTAACTCCAACCCTAACGTAAACCTAATGCTAACTCGAACTTAAAATTAACCCTGATCCTAATAGTAACACTAAACCTAACTCTAACTTCTTACTCTAACCCCAATTCTAACCCTTACCATAACGATAACTCTAACCCTAAATTTTGAACTTGCAATAACTTAATCCTAACCCCTTACCCTGAACCTAACCCTAAATTTAACTGTAAAACTAACTCTAGTTAGAACTACCACACTAATATTAACCCTTACCATGATCATATCCCCAAAATGAAAGCTAATCCTAACTCTACTTCTAACCCTAATCCTAATCCTAACTTTAACCCTATTCCTAAACCCAAACCTAAACCAATCGCTAACCCTAATCCTAACGATAACTCTAACCCTAACACTAAAACTAAACCTAACCCTAACCCATAACCCTAATCTAGCTCTAACCCTAAACCTAACACTAACACTAATCCTGTCAACTCTTACCATAACCGTAACCCTAAGTGTAACCCGAGCCCGAACCTAAACCTAACCATAACCATAACCCTAACATGAACTCTAACCTAAACCTAACCCTGACCATAACCCGAACCATAAACCTACCGCTAACCTAAACCTAACCCTAACCCTAACACTAAAGCCTAACAGAAACTCTAGCCCTAATCATAACCATGATCCTTACCATAAAACTAAAGCAAATCCTAACCCAAATTGTAACCCTAAAGCTAACAATAAACCTTACCCTAAATTTTAAACTATCAGTAAACTGAACCCTAACCCCTTAAGCTAAACCTAACTCTAACCCCATCTTTAAATCTAAAACTAATCCTAACCTTAATTTCAACCTTAATATTAATCCTAACTCTGAATATAACCCAAAAACTAAAGCTAATCCTAAACCTAAATCTAACTGTGAAGCTAACACTAACCATAACCCTAAACCAAACCCAAAAACTAAAGCTATTTCTAACTTTAATTCTAATCATATCCCTAAATTAAACACTAACGATAATCTTAACCTTAACTACTTACCTAAACACTAACTGTAACACTAAGGCTAACCCTAAAACTAACACTAACACTAAACCAAACCCTAATTCTAACCTAAACCTAACCATAAGCATAACACTAAACTGAAACTAAGCTTAACTCTAACATTAAGCCTAACTCTCAATCTAAAGCTAACCCTAATCCTAATACGAACCCAAACCCTAACCCTAACCGTAACACAAAATCTAAACCTAAACCCAACACTAACCCTAAACCTTAACCCTAATCCTTTCCCTAACCCTAACACTAATCCTAACTCTATCCACTTACCTTCACCCTAACTAAATAAACCTGACCCTAACACTAACACTAAGCCTATCGTTAACCATAACCCTAACCCTAATCATACTCCTAATCATAAACTTAAACCCAACCCTAACCATAACCCTAACCCTAAACCTAAACCTAACACAAACCCTAACCTTAAATATAACACTAACCTAAACCTAACCATAGCCTTAACATAAACCTAATCCTAACTCTAACACTAATTCTAACTCTAACCTCTTACCTTAACCATAACCCTATCAGTGATCCTAATCCTAAAACTAAATTTAATCCTAACCCTAATTCTAATCCTCACCCTAACACTAACCCTAACGCTAAATTTTAAACTAACAATGAATATAACTGTAACCACTTACCCTACTTAACTCTAACTCTAACTTTAACTCTAAAACTAATGCTAACCTTAAAACTAATATAAACCCTAACCCTGATCCTAACTTAAAAACTAAAGCTAATCCTAATCCTAAATCTAACCCTAACCCTAATCCACAACCGTAACCCTAACTCTAACCCTAAAGCTAACCCTAACCCTAACACGATTATGCTAAATTTAACCCTATCCCTAAAGCTAACCTTAATTGTAACCCTAACCCTAAACTAACCACACCCTAACCCTAAACTTAACCCTAACCCTAACCCTAACCTAACATTAACCCTAACCTGAACCCTAACCTAAATCTAACCCTAATCCTAACCCTAACCATAAACCTATCCCCAAAATAAACCTTGACCAAACCCTAACGGTAACCCTAACACTAAATCTAATCCTAAAACCTAACTGTAACTCTAACCCTAACGCTGACTCTAACCCTGATCCTATCCCTAAAACTAAAGCTAATCCTAAACCTAATTCTACCATAAAAAATATTACACTAACGATAACCTTAAATCATACACCTTACCGTAACCCAAACCCTAAAACTAATGCGAAACCAAAACCTAATAGCAACCCTTATCCTAACACTAACCCTAACGCTGATCTTAACCCTAAAACTAAAGCTAAATATAACCCAATTCAACCCTAACCCTAAATTTTACACTAACAATAGCATTAACCCTAACCAGTTTACATTATGCTAACCCTAAACTATACCTAGGCCTAACTCTAACACTAAGCATATCCCTAAGCATACCCTTAACATAAACCTGATCCAAACCCTAACAGTAACCCTAACCCTAACCTAACCCTAACCCTATCCCTTACTGTAACATAAATCTTAAATCTTACTTCTTACCCTAAACCTAACCTTAAACCTAATCCTAACGCTAACACTAACCAAGATCTTAACGCTAAAACTAAAGAAAATCCTAACCCTAATTCTAACCCTAACCCTTAAACTAACCCTAACTATGAATTTTACACTAACAATAACCCCAAACCGAATTTCTAACCCTAAACCTAATCTTAAATATAACTTTAACTGTTAAACTAAACCTATCATTAACTGTAACACTAAACATAAAGATAACTCTTAACTCTAAGAGCCATCCTAACACTAACCGTAAACTAACCCCTACCACTAACCCTAACACAAACCCTAACCACTAATCCAAACCTTAACACTAACCATAACCACTTACTTTAAACCTAACCCTATGTCTAAAAATAAACCCTAATCCTAAACATAACCCTAATCATAACCCTAATTCTAACCCTAAAAATAAAGTTTATCGTAAACCTAACCCTAACTCTAACCCTAATTTGAACTCTAAACTTAACCCTGATCCTAAACCTCAGATAAAGCTAATCCTAACCGTAATTCTAACCCTAAACCTAACAATATTTCCAACAGTAAATTTTAAACTGAAAATTATGCAGATCCTCACCTCTTACCCTAAATTTGACCCTAACCCTAAATATAACTCAAAAAATAACTCTAATCCTAATCCTAACACTAACCCTAACGCTAAACCTAACCTTAAACTAAATGTAACCCTAACCTTTACCCTAACCTTACCCTAACACAAAACCTTACCCTACCACTAATCCCATTGCTAACCTATTACCCTAACCCTAACCCTAAACCTAAGGCCAACCCTAACACTAACCCTAACCCTAACACCAACCCTAACGTAAACCTAACCCCAGCCCTAACTTAAAACTAACCCAAACCCGAACAATTAACACTAAATCTAACTCTAATTTCTTACTCTAACCCTAATTTTAACTCTTACCATAACGATAACTCTAAACATAAATTTTGAACTTACAATACCCCTAACCCTAACACCTTACCCTAACCCTAATCCAAAATTTAATCGAAAACTAACTCTAACCCTAACCTAAACCCTAACCGTACTCTAAGCCTAACCCTAAACAAAAACCTAAACCTAACAGTAAACCGAATCTTTATATCTCGAACCCTAACACTAAACCTAACCCTAAATCTAACGCATAACCCTAACCTATCTCTAATCTTAACTCTAACCCTAACACTAATTCTAACTCTAAACTCTTACTTTATACTTAACCCTAAGCGGAACCCGAACCCTAATCTAAACCTAACCCTAATCCTAACCCTAACCTGAGCCCTGAGCTAAACCTAACCCTAACCCTAAAACCTAAACCTAACTCTAACCATAACACGGAGTCTAACCTTAAAACTAAATCTAATCCAAACCCTAATTGTATCCCTATAATAATTTTACACTAATAATAACTCTAACCATAACCCCTTATCCTAACGTTAACCCTAAACCCAAAGATAACATTAACCCTAACACTAACCCAAACCCTAACACTAACCGTATCCTAACCTAATCTGAACCGTAACTCTAATCATAAACCTACCTCTAACTAAACCTAACCCTAACCCTAACACTAACGCCTAACCGCAATTCTAACCATAATCATAACTCTGATCCTTACCCTAAAACTAATGCTAATCATAACTCAAATTCTAACCCTAAACCTAACAATAACCCCTACCATAAATTTTAATCTAACGTTATCCCCAACCCTAACTCCTTATGCCAAAACTAACACTAACCCCAACTTGAAATCTACAACTAACCCTAACCTTAACCTCAACCCTAACATTAGCCCTAACCCTGAATTTAACCCTAAAACTAAAGCTAATCCTAACCCTAATTCTTCTTCTAACGCTAACACTAACCATAACCCTGAACCTATCCCTAAAACTAAAACTATTCCTAACTTTAATTCTAACCATATCCCTAAATTATACATTAACAATAATCTTAACCTTAACTGCTTACCTTAACCCTAGCCCTAAACCTAAGGCTAACACTAAAGCTAACACTAACGCTAATCATAACCCTAATTCTAACCAAAAACTAACCTTAAACCTAACTCTAACGTAACCCTAAACCTAACCCTACCATCACACAAACCACAACAATAACACTAATCCTAACTCTAATATTTTACCCTAACCTTAAACATTAGCCTAACTCGAACCCTAAAATAACCTAACCCTACCCCTAAACCTGAAGACTAACCCTAACCATCAACCTACACTAAACCTAACTCTAACCCTAACTGTGCTCCTAACCTTAAACTAAAGTTAAACTTATCCCTAATTCTAACCTTAACCCTAACAAAACCTAAACATAAATTTTGAACTAAAAATAACCCAAACCCTAGTCCTTAAACTTTAAACTCACTCTAACACTAAATTTAACTCTAAATCTATCTCTATCCATAAACCTAACCCTAACACAAACCCTACCCCAAACTGTATCCCCAAACTAAAACAAATTCTTACAATAACCCTAACTTAAATATCATCCTAACACTAAGCCTAACACTGATCCTAACCTTAAAACTAAAGTGAATCCTAACCCTAATTATAAAACTAAACCTAACAATAACCTTACTACTAAATTTTAATCTAACAATAACGCTAACCCTAAAAACTTACCCTAAAAGTAACCCTACCCTAAGTTTAACTTTAAAAGTAACTCTAAACCTAAGCCTAAATCTAATACCATCCTTAACCCTAACTCTACCCCAACGTATACCAAAACCTAAATCTAACCTTAACTTATAGATAACCCTAACCCAAACCCTAACTCTGAACATAACCTTAAAATAAAGCTAATCTTACACCTGATTCTAACCCTAACACTAACACTCAGCCTAACCTTGAACCTAACCCAAAATCTAAAGCTTATCCCCTTACACTAAACCTAACCCTAACCCGAACTTTAACTCTAAAAATAATTCTAACTCTAACCGTAACCCTAATATTAACCCAGACACTGATCCTAACACTAAAACTAAAGCTAATCCAAACCTTATATCTAACCCGAACACTAACACTAACCCTAACCCTAAATTTTACAATAACAATAAACTTAAACCTGATCACTTATGCTAAACCTAACCCTAACCTTAACATTTCCTCTAAAAGTAAATCTAACCCTAAGCCTATCTCTAAAACTCATCCTAACCTTAACTCTAACACTAAATCTAACCTTGATCTTAACACTAAAAGTAAAGGTAATCCTAAACCTAATTCTAACCATAACCCTAAATTTTACACTAGCAATAACCCTATCCCTAAAACCTTATTTTCACCCTATCCCTACCCCAAAGCTAAGCCTAACCGTAAAACTAACCCTAACAATAACTCTAACCCTAACCTAAAACTAATCCTAACTCTAACCATAAACATATACTTAACCCTAAAATAAACTTTAAGCAAAACCTAATGGTAATCCCATGCCTAACCTAATCTTAATCCTGACCCTAACCCTAACCCTAACACTAATCCTAACTCTAAACTCTTGCCTTAAAAATAACCCTAACCCTAACCAGAACCCTAACCTAAACTTAAACTTAACCCTAACCCTAATACTAACTCTAACCCTAAAGCTAACCCTGAATCTACCCCTAAAACTAAAGATAATCCAAACCCTAATTCTATCCCTAACCCTAAGATTAACCCTAACCTAAAATATTACACTAATAACTCTAACCCTAAACACTTATCCTAAACCTAACCCTAAACCTAAAGCCAACCCTAACACTAACACCATCCCTAATTCTAAACCAAACTGTAACCTAAACCAAACTCTATCAAAAACCATAATTTAACCGTAATCCTAATCCTAACACTAACACTAACCCTAAAACAAACACAAACCCTAACCCTAAAGCCTCACACTAACACTAACCCTAACCCTAACCCTAACACTGATCCTAACCTTTAAACTAATGTTAATCCTAACCCTCATTCTAACCTTAACCTTAACAATAACCCACAAAATAAATTTTAATCTACGAATTACACTGCCTTAACCCCTTAACCTAAAGCAAACCCTACTGCTAACTTTAACTCTAAGACTAACTCTAACCCTAAGCATAACCCTAACACTATCCTTAACCCTAACTCTAACCCTAACCTACGTCAAACCATAACTCTAACCATAACTTAAAACTAACCCTAACCTAATGCTAACCTTGATCCTAACCTTAAAACGAAAGCTAATCGTAAACCTAATTCTAAACCTAACGCAATACTAATCCTAACATTGACTCTAACCCTAAAATTATAGCTTATCGTAACCCTATTTCTAACCATTACCTTAAATTTTATGTGATAATAAGCCTATCACTAACCTTAACCCTAACACTAACCCTAACCGTAACATTTACTATAAATCTTCCCATAACCTAACACTAACCCTGAAACTAACCTTAATACTAATGCTATGTCTAATCTCTTCCCCTAACCATAAGCCCCATCCTAACCCTAATCTGAACCCTAACCTAAAACTAATACTACCCCTAACACTAACCAATCCGCTACATTTAAAGTCTAACCATAACACTAACTCTAACCCTAACCCTAACAATGATCATGACCTTAAAACTGAAATTAATCCTAACCCTAATTCAAACTGTAACCGTAATAATAACCTAACCTTAAATTTTAAACTAAAAATAATCATGACCATAACCCCTTCCACATAACCTAACCATATCCCGAACTTTAACTCTAAAAATAATTCTAACTCTAACCATAACCCTAACATTAACACGAACACTGATCCTAACACTAAAACTAAACGTAATCCTATCCCTAACTCTAATCCAAACACTAACACTAACACTAAACCTAAATTTTACACTGACAAGAAATTTAAAGCTGACAACTTACTCTAAACCTAACCCTAACCCTAACCCTAACTTTTAGTCTAAAACTAAATCTAAACCTAACCCTATCCCTAAACCTCACCCAAACCTTAACGCTAACACTAAACCTAACGCTGATCCTAACACTAAAACTAAAGCTAATTCTAAACCAAATTCTAACCCTAACCCTAAATTTTACACTAAAAATAACACTATCTCTAACCCCTTATCCTCAACCTAACCCTAAACCTAATGCTAAGCCTAACTCTAACACTAACCCTAAACAGAACTCTAACCCTAACCTAAACCTAAACCTAACTCTAACCCTAAACATATACGTAACCTTAAAATAAACCTTAAGGAAACCCTAATGGTAACCCCATCATTAACCTAACCCTAATCCTAACCCGAACCCTAACACTAATCCTAATTCTAAACACTTGCCTTAAATCTAACCCTAAACCTAACCATAACCCTAACCCTAAGCTTTCCCGAACCCTAACTCAAACCCTATCCCTGACGCTAACACTATTCTCTTAGGCTAAACCTAACTGTAACCCTACTTTAAAGGTAAAACTAACAAAAACACTAACCCTGATCTTAACATTAAACCTAATCCTGATTCTAACCCTAATGGTAAAACTAAACCTAACCCTAATTCTAAGCGTAACTCTAACACTAACCCTAAATCTGAACCTACCCTAAAACTAAAGCTAAAACACCTAATTCTAACCCTAACCTTAAATTTTGTCCAACAATAAACCTAACCCTAACACCTTACCCTAACCGTAATCCTAAACCTAACACTAAACTAAACCTAACCCGAAAACTAGCGATAACCCTAACCATAATCTATCCTTACCATAACACTAACTCTAATACTAATCTAAATTCTGACCTCTTGTACTAACCAATCCTAAATCTAACCTTTCACCCTAAACCTAATCCTAACACTAACCCTAAACCTAACCTGATATTCTATCTATAACCCTAAACTTAATCCCGAAACATAACCGTAACCCTAAAACGAACCCTGGTCATAAACCAAAACTAAAGCTAATACTAACCATAATTCTAACCCGGCTCATAACACAAACCCTAACGCTGAATTTTAAACAAAGAATAACTTTAACCCTATCCCCTCATCCTAAACATAACCCTAAATACAACTTGAAGTCTAAAACTAACCCTAACCCTAACCCTAACTCAAACATTAACCCAAATCCTGAGCCTCACCCTAAAAATAAAGCCAATGTGAACAATAATTCTAAACCTAACCCTAACACTAACCCTAACCCTGATACTAACTCTAACACTAAACCTTATCTTAAGCCTAATTCTAAACCCAACCCTAAATTTTACACTAATAATAACTCTAAACCTATCTCCTTACCCTGATCGTGATTCTAACCTTAAAACTAAAGATTATAATAACTCTAATTCTAAACCTAATGCTAACAGGAACCCTAACCCTGTACCTAACCCAAATACTAAAGCTAATCCAAACCCTGAATCTAAACCTAATTCTTAATTTTACACTAACAATAACCCTAAACTCAACCACTGACACTAAACCGAAACCTAAACTTAAAGCTAACAATAACCCTAACACTAACCCAAACCCTAACCTTAACTCTAACCCTAACACTAACCCTACCCTAATCATAAACCTAACCTAAACCTAACCCAATTCCTAACCCTCACCAAAAACCTACACCTAAGTTAAATCTTACCCGAACCCTAATGGTAATCCTAACCCTAACCCTAATGCTAATCCTAACTCTAATCCTAAACCCTAACCGTAACCTTAAACCCTAGCACTGACCAAACCCTGAACCTAAGCTGAAGCTGAAGCTAATCCTCCCCCTAATTCTAATCCTAATCATAAATTTTATATTAACAATAACCCTAACTCTAACACCTTCCTCTAACACTAACCCCAAAACTAAAGGTAACCCAAAATCTTATAGTAACCCTAACCATTACACTAACACTAAGCCTGATCTAAACCATAAAAATAAAGCTAAATCTAACCCAATTCTAACCCAAAACCTAAATTTTACACTAATAATAACCATAAACCTAAGCCCTTCCCCTGAATATAACTCTAAAGCTAAATTAACTCTAAAACTAACTCGAACCATAACCGTAAACCTAACACTAACACTACTCTACCCTAACCTAAACCTAAGGTTAACCATAACCCTAAATCTATCGCTAACACTAACACTTATCCTAGCTCAAACCTCTTACCCTAACCCTGCCGTAACCCTAATCCTAACTCTAACCCTAACCCGAACCCCTTACACTAAACTTAAACGTAACCATAACTCTAACACTAAAGCCTATCCATAAACCTAACCCTAACCATAACCTTGATCCTAACCCTAAAACTAAAGTTTATCCTATCCCTAATTCTAACCCTAATGTTAACACTAACCCTAACCGTAAGTTTTACAATGACAATAACTAACCCTAACCTTACCTTTAACCTAAACCTAACCCTTACTTTAACTCTAAAACTAATCCTAACCATAACCTTAACCCTAACAATAACCTAACCCTGATTCTAACGTTAAAACTATAGCTAATTATAAACCTAATTTTAACCCTAACCCTAAATTTTACACTAACAATAACACTAACCTTAATCCCTTACCCTAACCCTAATCCTTAACTATAGCTAACCCTAACACTAACAGTAACCCTATCCCTAAGCATAACCCTAACCTAAACCTAACCCAAACACTAACGGAAATGCTAACAATAACCTAACTCAAACCCAAACCTAAAACCCGAACATAAACCCTAAGCCGAATCCTAACCCGTTATTATAACTTTAACACTAACCCTAACCCTAACAGTAACCCTGATACTAATGCCAAAACTAAATCGAAACTATATGTAACACTAACCAAAACCCTAAATCTAACTCTAATCTAAAAATAACCCTAAACCTAACACTACCATAAACCTAACCCTAAGTTAAACCTAACCTGGCCCTAACTCTAACCCTAATCCTAAACCTAATCCTAACCCTAACCTAACGATAACCTTAACACTAACATTTATTCTAACCTTAATCTCTTACCTTAAAACTAACCCTACATGTATCCCTAACCCTAAACTTAAGCCTAACTTTAACCCTCACCCTAAACCTAAGCCCTTATTCTAACCCTAACATTAAACCTAACTCTAAGCCTAACATGAACAATAAACTTAAACACTAACCACAATCAAACATTAACCCGAATCCTAAACCTAACACCTATGCTAACTCTAATCAGTTACCCTAACCAGAAACTTAACCCGAGCACTAACCCTAAACCTAACCCTACCCTAATTCCAATCTTAACCCTAACCCTAATCCTAAATCATACACTAAAAAATAACCCTACCATCACCGCTTACCGCAAACCTAACCTGAACCCTTACATTAAATCTAAAACTAAACCTAATCCTAACTGGAACCCTACACCTATCCCTAACTTTAACACTAAAACTAACCTTGACACCAACGTTAACACTAACATTAAACCTACTCCTGTCCTTAACCCTTAAACTAAAGCTAACTTAACCCTAATTCTAACCCTAACCCAAAATTTTACAAAACAATATAAGTAACCCTAACCCGTTACAGTAAATCTAACCTTAAACTATAACTAACACTAACCCTAACACTAACGCTATCCCTAAGCATTACCCTAACCTACACTAAAGCTAAACCTAACTATAACCATAAACCTACCCCTAAATTGAACCTAACCCAAAATCTAACGGTAACCGTAATATTAACCACATCTTAATTCTAACCCTAAATCCTAAACCTAACCTTGCCCTAACTCTAACTCTTACACTAACCCTAAACTTAAACCCTAACCATAACCGTAACCTTAATGCTAACAATGATCCTAACGCTAAAACTAAAGCTAATCCTAAACCTAATTCTAACCTCAACCCTAACACTAACCATAACATTAAATTTTAATCTAATAATCCTAAACCTAACTCCTTATCATAAATTTAACACTAAATCTAATTATTAAGTCTAACTAACCCTAACTTTAACTCTAACCCTAACATTAACCAGAACGATGATCCAACCCCTAAAATTAAAGCTACTGATAACCTAAATTTTAAAGCTAACCCTAACACTAACCCTAACTCTGATAATAACCCTTACAGTAAAGCTTATCCTAACCCTAACACTAATACTAACCTTAATCCGAATCCTAACTTAACCCTCACCCTAACCTAACCCTAACGATAAACCTATCCCAAAATAAACACTTACCTGAACCCTAAGATAACCCTAACCTTAACCTGATCCTAACCCGAACCCTAACCCTGATCCTAATGCTCACTTTAATCCTAAACTCTAACTGTAACCCAAATCCTAATACTAAAACTATCATTGATCCTAACCCTAAAACTAAAGCTAATCCTAACCAGAAATCTAAACCTAATCATAAATTTTACACTAACAATAACTCTAACTCTAACACCTTACCCTAAACCTAATCCTAAACTTAAAGCTTTCACTAACCCTAACCGAACCCTAACCATACCCTAACCCTAACACTCATCCTAACTATAATGACTTACCCTAATCCTAACTCTAACCCTAAACCTAACCCTAATCCTAATGCTACCCTAACTCCAACTCTAACATTAAACCTAATCCTAAATTGTACACTAATAATAACCCTAACCCTGAATCCTTACCCCTATAATGCTAAACCTAACTTTAACTCTAAAACTAAACCTAACCCTGACCATAACCGTAACCGTAACCTTCATCCTATCCCTAATCCTAATCATAAAACTAAAGCTAATCCTAACACAATTCTAAACCTAACCCTAAATTTTACACTAACTTAAACCCTAAAACTAACCCTAATTTTCACTCTAAATTTAACCCTAACCCTTACGCTAACATTAACCCTAACCCTGATTCTAACACTAAAAATATATCTAATCCTAACCCTAAAACTAATCCTTACCCTAACACTAACCCTAAAGCTAACACTAACCCTAACCTCTTACGCTAACTGTAACCCTAACCATATCCATAAAGCTACCACTAAACGGAACTTAACCAGAACACTAATGGTAACGCTGACCTTAACCTAACACCAACTCTAACACTAAACTTAAGACAAATCCTAAATCTGCCTTCTTACCCTAACTCTAACAATTTATGCTAACCCTAATCCTAACCCTAACTCTAACCAATATCGTAATCCTAAAATAAAGGATAATCCTAACCTTAATTCTAACTCTAACATTAACACTAACCCTAAGTCTAAACTTTACACTAACAATAAACCAAAAAGGAACCCATTACTCTAAAGCTAATCCTAACTCTAACTTTAACTCTAAAACTAACCCTAATCCTAACCCTAACACAAAACCTAAAGCTAAATCTAACTCTTAGTGTAACACTAACCCTAAACCCTTACCTTAAACATAACTGTATCCCTAACGCTAAACCCTAACCCTAAAATTAACCCTATCCCAAACCCTGATCCTAACCATAAAACTAAAGCTAAACCTAACCCTAAAACTAAACCTAACCCTATTTTACACTAACAAAAATCTTAAACCTAAACCCATACCCTAAACATAACCCTAACACTAAATTAACCTCTAAAACTAACCCTAACCTTAACGTTAACCTAACATTAACACCTACCCTTATCCTAACCGTAAATGTAAAGCTAATCATAACCGCAATTCTGACCCTAAACCTAACACTAACCATAAACCTAATCCTAACCCTAAAACTAAAGCTAATCCTAATCCTAACCATGACACTAAACCTATAGCTAATCCTAACCCTTACAATAACACAAATCCTACAACTAACCCTAACCCTAACACTAACCCAAAACCTAATTTAAATATAAAAGTAATCCTAATGCTAACTCTAACCGTAATCCTAAATTTTAAACTACCAATAACTGTAGACCTAACACCTTATCCTGAATCTAACTTTAAGTCTAAACCTAACACTAACTCTAATCCTAACCCTAACATTAACCTGAACCCTGATCCTAACCATAAAACTAAAACTTATCCTAACCCTAACACTAATACTAACCCTGACAACTTAACCTAAATCTAACAGTAATCCTAAAGATAACCATAAACCGAACTCTAAATTAAAACTTACCCGAGCCTTAATGACAACCCTAAACCTAAGTTAATCCTAACGATAACCCTAACCATACCTCTAAACCTAAAATTAACTCGAACCCTGATCCTGAACATAAAAATCAAGCTAATGCTAACCATAATTCTAAAGCTAACTCTAACACTTACCCTAACCCTGATCCTAACCCTAACACTAAAGCTTATTCTAACCCTAATTCTAAACCTAACCCTAAATATAACACTAACAATGACTCTAAAACTAACTGCTTGCCCTAAGCCTAACCCTAAACCTCAAGGTAACTCTAGCCATTACAATAACTTTAACTCTAATCCTAACACTAACCTAAACCTAACCCTAAGCCTAACCATAAAGCTAACCCTAAATTAAAACTAACATGAACCCAAATAATCACCCTAATTCTAACCAACCTGAATACTAACTCTAACCCTAACACTAATCCTAAATCTATACTCTTACCCTAACCCTAACACTAACCGAGACCCTAACCCTAGAACTGAAGCTAATCATAAGCCTAATTCTAAACCTAACGCTAACACAGTCACTAAGCATATCCCTAATATAAACCTAACCCGAACCCTAACGTGACCCTAAAATTAACCTAATCTTAACCCTAACCCTAAACACTAACATTAACCCTAAGCGAACCCTAATCCTAAACACTAACACTAACCCTAAGCGTACCCTAATCCTAACTGCTTATTCTAACACTAACCCTAACCCTATACCTAATACTAACCCTGATCCTAACGCTAAAACTAAAGTTAATCCTAACACTAAGCCTAACCCTAACCATAACTCTACTCTAAACTAAACCTAAAACAAAACCTAAAACTAACCATAAACCTAACCTATACCTAACCCTACCCTCACCCTAACGTACACCTAACCCTAAACCTAACCATAAAACTAATCCTAACTCTAAACTCTTACCTGAACTCTAATCCTATCGTAATGCAAACCCTAACCCTAAATCTAACCCTAACCTAAACCTAACCCTAACCCTAATCCAAACTGTGACACTAATCATAACTCTAATCTCTTACCCTAACACTAACCATAAACCTACCACTCAGCTAAACATAACTTGAACACTAACGGTAAACTTGTCTCTAATCCTAACCCTAAACCTGAACCTAACCCTAAAAGTAAAGCTAATCCTAATCATAATTCTAACCCTAACCCTTACACTAGCCATAAACCTAATTTTACACTAACAATAAGCCTAACCCTAACCCCCTAACCTAAACCTAACGCTAATGCCAATTTTAATCTAAAACCAAACTTAAGCCTAACCCTAACCGTAACACTGACCCCTTACAATAAGGTTAAACTAAAATCAAAAACCTAACACTAAGCCTAAAGTCTAACAATAACTCTAACCTCAAGAGTAATCCAGAACCGGAACCCTAACCCTAAGCCTAACCATAACACTAATCCTAAATGTGCCCACTTATCCTAACCCTAACTCTAACCCTTACCCTGAACATAAAGCTAAAACTAAATCTAATCCTAACCCTAATTCTACCCCTAACCCTAACACTAACCTAACCCTGAATTTTGTACTAAGAATAACTATAAACGTAACACCTTAAACTAAATCTTACCGTAACTCTAACTTTAACTCTAAAATAACGCTAACCCTAAACCTAACATTAACAATTACCGTGATCCTAATCCAAACACTAAAGCTAAACCTAAACCTAATTCTAACCCTAACACTAACCCTAACCCCAATCCTAAACACTAACCCTAAATGTATCAGGAAAACTAACCCTAAATCTAACTGCAACGCTAACCCTAACTCTAACTCTAACCCTAACACTAACCTTAACATTAAATCTAACCCTAAACTTAAATCTAACTTTAACAAAAACCTTTCCAAAAACCTACTCCTAATCCTAACTGTAACTCTAAATTTTACACTAACAATATCCCAAACCTAACCCCTTACCCTGACCTAATACTAAACCTAACCCTAAAACAAAACCTAATTCTAAGCCTGATCCTAAACCAAACCCTAACCCTAAACCTAACACCTTATCCTAACACTAACCATAACCCTAAACCTAAATTTAAGTCTAAAACTAACCTTAACTCTAACCCTAATCCTATCCCTAAGCATACCCCATATCTTAACCCGATAATTAAAGATAAACCTAAGCCTAAATCTAACCCTAATCATAAATTTTAAACTAACAATAACCCTAACCATAACCATTTACCCTAGTCAAATCCCAAAACTAATGCAAAATCTAACCATAACACTAACTCTAACCCTAACCTTAACCTAAATCTAACACTAACTTAACCCTAAAGCTAAACCTAACCCTAAACTTTATCCTAAACCAGATCTAAAACTAACCATAACCCTAACCCAATCCTAATCCTAACCCTAACACAAACACTAATCCTAAGTCTAACCTCTTACCCTAACCCTATAACTAACACTAACCCTAAACTCAACCTACCCTAACACTAACAACACTAAACCTAACCATATTCCAAAACCTTACAATAAACCAGACATAAAAGTAACCCTAACCCTAAAACTAACTCTAAATTTCATCTAAAGTAAATCTAACCCAAACACTAACATTCACCCTAATACAACCCTAAATCCTAGAATAAACCTTAACCTAACACTACCCTAAATCTTAACCCTAATTCTAACACTAACACTAACTCTAACTCTAACTTCTTATTATAACCCTAACCCTAAAACTAACCCTAAACCTATCTTAGATCCTAACCCATACCATAACACTAAAACTAACGATGATCCTAACCCTAAAAATAAAGCCAATCATACCCTAATTCTAACCCAATGCTAAATTTTACTCTAAAAATAACCCTAAACCTATCCCCATACTCTAACCCTAACCCTAAACCTAAAAGTAATATCATTTTTAACAGTAAACTTAACCCTACCCTTTACCATAACCCTAACACTAAACTAAGACTAACGACAAACATAACCACAACCCTAACCCTAACCATAACACTAACTCTAACTTAACCCTAACCATAAAATTAACCCTAACACTACTGCTAACTCTAAACTCTTACCTTAACCCTAACTCTAACTCTAAACTAATCTAATCCTAATTCTAACTCAAAACCTAACCCTAACCCTAAACCTAACCCAAGACTTAAACACATACCCTAAACCTAACCCTAAACCTAATGCGAACCTTAACCTTAACAATAACCCTAACCATACCCTAACCATAAACTAAGCCTAAACCTAACCCATAACCTAACCTAACCCTAATTATAACTCTAATCCTCACACTAATTTTAACTCTGGTCTCTT
>NW_024347463.1:0-405 GCF_902729225.1 Pteropus medius
AAAAAAAATATACTAGACAGTATTAGAAAGTCCTGTGTACCCTTCATCTCAATTTCCCCAATGGTAACTATTACATAACTATTACATTACACCGTACAATATCAAAACCTAATATTGCGAATTCAAGAAATGGACCTTAGTGCAGTACTGTTAAGCAGACTTATTCAGACCTTATTTAGATTTCACCAGTTTACACATGCACTCCTGTATGTGTGTGTGTGTGTATAGTTGTATGGAATTTTATACCATGGATAGATTCATGTTACCAGTGCCTCAACTTTTGAAAGATATCTTTGCTGCATGTAGAATTTTGGGTTGACAGTTTGAAGATATCAATTCATTGTCTTCTGCTTACGTAGTTTCTGATAAGAAGCCTGTTGTAATTCTTAACTTTCTATGTAATCA
>NW_024347464.1:0-392 GCF_902729225.1 Pteropus medius
TTATTGTTAGGTTTCGGTTTAGGGTTAGACTTTGGGGTTAGGGTCAGGGAAGGGTTAGGTTTAGGTTTAGGTATAGGATTAGGTTTAATATTAGTGTTAGGTTAGGATAAGTGTTAGAGTTAGAGTTAGGGCTTAGAATTATGGTAAAGTTTAGTGTGAGAGTTAAGGTTAGGCTTACTATTACCGTTAATGTTAGGTTAGGGTTATGGTTAGAGTTAGAGTTAGGGTTTAGAATTATGAGAAAGGTTATTGTGAGGGTTAAGGTTAGGATTACTGTTACCATTAATGTTGGGTTAGGGTAGGGTTAGGGTTAGGGTTAGGGTTAGGTTTAGGTTTAGGTATAGGATTAGGGTTATTATTAGTTTTAGGTTAGGATTAGGGTTAGAGTTAGA
>NW_024347465.1:0-478 GCF_902729225.1 Pteropus medius
ACCCCCCCAACCCTCCTCCCATCTATTACCCCTCTAAATATTCTCTGTATCTATGAGTTTATTTCCGTTTTTGTTGTTGTCGATTTTGTTCTTTAGATTCCACATGTATGTGAAATCAAGCGATATTTGACTTTCTCTATCCGACTCATTTCATTCAGCACAATACCCTCTAGGTCCATCAAGGCAATATCTTTTTCCATCCCCTTCCTTTTAGTCTGTGTGTCTTTTAATCTGAAGTGAGTTTCTTGTAGGCAGCGTATGTAGGGATTTTGTTTTCTTATCCTTTCGGCCACTGAATCTTTTGGTTGGAGCACTTAATTCTTTTCCATTTGAACTATCTGTTGATAGGAATGTAGTTATTACCATTTTTTATTCCTGTTTTGATACATGTTTTTTCTTCTTAAAGAAATCCCTCCAACATTTCCTGTAATACTGGCTTGGTGATGATAAATTTCTTTAGCTTTTTTTTTTTTTTTTT
>NW_024347466.1:0-801 GCF_902729225.1 Pteropus medius
GACGCACCGTTCGAGGTGGCCGTCCCAGAGACCGGGGGCAGGATGACAGTGAGGGGGCCGGGGGAGGAGCAGGGGCCCAGGAGGGGGAGCCCGGGGGCGTGGAGGAGCCTCCGGGGGGCCAGGCCTGACAGAGGCAGGGATAAGCTCAGGGCGATGGCGTGGGAGCCGAAGAAGCGGCCGTTGACATCGGACGCGGATGGAAAACAAAACCCGGAAAACCTACGAAAACGGAGGCGTCGACGTGTCACTGAAAATGAAAACGGAAACACGGCGGTTACCGGCGCGCGTCGAAAGCCGACCCGGGAACTGAGCCGGCCCGACGCGCTCGGCTTCCGGACACGCTTCCTGGACAAACGCCGGCAGCGGCGGCATCATTCCGATGAATGAGCTGGTTCGTGAACTTGGAGTCGAAACCCTCTCAGGGTGACGGTGTCTGCTGGGTCAAGATGCTGGAGCCGGAGCAGCGGACGCCACAGGGACCTTCCGTGACGGGCCACAGGTGGGGCCGGCCGTTCGCCGTGCTCGGGTGCCGCCTCGGAGCCCTGCGATGGCATCTGCTACCTGCAGGCCGTGAGGGCACAGTGGCCACCTGGGCAGCCAGGTGGAGACACCTGATGGAGAAGAGTCGGCTCGCAGAGAGAGGGAGGGACGGGGCAACGCGGAGGGCCCCCTGCCGCCCCGAGCCCGTGGCTCCCGCCGTGCCCGGTAGGTGAGCCGGGAGTTCGTGGTGGGTTTTGTCACCTGGGACCCCAAGAGCCTGACTAGCGTGAGAGCTGGCCTGCCTGCCAGGTCGGGCAGCAG
>NW_024347467.1:0-524 GCF_902729225.1 Pteropus medius
AGTTCAAATTCTCTGTACTGCATGCAAAGCATTCCAGATTTCTCTGGGCAGAGTTAGTGACTTGGTACTCTGTGCTCCTTGGTATGTATTTCTGCTGTAGACGTTTCATACTAAAAATTATTTGTTCATATGCCTATCTCTTTAATACTAATAGTGAGATATGATATGAGAAGGCAACATTTTTTTATGGAGACATTATATAGTTTTAAACATAGCCAAAATTAAAAATCTGTGTATTTAAAATGACATTGTTTCCCTTTTTTCCCCCCTCAGCATAGGGCTACTTTCAAATTTGAACCAACAGATGAAGATAAAAGAAAGGTAAGACTTGGTGTTACTGTGTACGTGTGTGTGTATATGTGTTTCATTCATGGACTTTCCAAACAGTGGAGTTGTTTTTATCTGATGGTTATTTAGTTTTTGGTTTCCCTTCAGCTTGTTTTTTAGGAACTCTAAAGAATAAAGACATGTGCTAGGTTTAGTATGAATTACACACAACACCCTTCTGCTTCATCTCCACTGGA
>NW_024347468.1:0-481 GCF_902729225.1 Pteropus medius
CTGGTGGGACTGCAAATTGATATAGCCACTATGGAAAACCGTATGGAGGTTCCTCAAAAACCTAAGAATTGATCTACCATATGATCCAGCAATCCCTCTACTGGGTATTTACCGCAAAGACTTGAAAACTCATATCCAAAAAGATATTTGCACACCAGTGTTCAAAGCAGCATTATTCACAGTGGCCAGGACATGGAAGCAACCGAAGTGTCTTATGATAGATGATTGGCTAAAGAAGCTGTGGTACATATATACAGTGGAATATTATGCAGCCATAAGAAGAGATGAAATACTGCCATTTGCAACAACATGGATGGACCTCAAGGTAATCATGCTAAGCGAAATAAGCCAGACAGAAGAAATCGAAAATCACATGATTTCACTTATATGTGGAATATAAACCAAAAAGCAACAAATGAACAGGACAAAGTTCATTTGTCCTGTTCATTTGTTGCTTTTTGGTTTATATTCCACATATAAG
>NW_024347469.1:0-628 GCF_902729225.1 Pteropus medius
TTTTTTGCAAAAACAATATAACAGAAGGTATTCAAGTAAAAAAATTGCCTAAATTTCTCATCGCGTAATGAAATTGTTTTTCTTTAATCTACATATCTTTCTCATATATGTATGTTACTTTTTCATACATTTTGTAGTTTAATATTCTAAATATTAGCGCTGTATTGTAAGAGCTTCCATTTTGTCACAGTCTCCTTTTTCTTATATCATCTGTTCTTTCTGCCCCGACGAAGTAGGTTGCCATTCGTTGCAAATGTGATTCACGCGTGTAGAGATTGTAGTTTTATTTCACAAAAAATAGGATCATATTACATACATGTTTTTTGTAACTTGTTTTCTCACTTAACTATATGGAGTAGTCATGCCTCTAAGGAAATGACCCAGCCCTGTGGAAATGAAAGCTCCACATCATAAGGCTGTGTGTATAGTTATTTATTGCAGTATTGTTATAGGACAAGTCAAAACCTCCTGGCTGATAGGACAAGTCAAAACCTCCTGGCTGTCTGTCAGTGGGAATATGGTGAACAGACTGAAGTGCATCCATCTTTTGCAACATTATTTGGCTCTTTAAAAAATATACATATATACACATGTACATTAATATATATACATATACATTTATACGCAC
>NW_024347470.1:0-1234 GCF_902729225.1 Pteropus medius
ACCCTTAGCGCACACGCTCCTTCCAGCCGCCCCCAGAAGCACCTGTGTGAGCCTCCGTCTGCCTTCACCAGGCCCTGCCTCCCCGTTTCCTGGCCGATCCCACATCCTTCAACACTCAGCTTAGGCACATGCTCCCCAGAATGTGGGCCAGGGTGACGGTCTCACCCCTGCTTCCATGTGACCGAGCTCTATCCCTGCCCCGGACCCTGGGACTGAAGCCGACATTTGCTGTGTCTCTGGCTGCCTTGAGGACGAGGGCCATGCTTAGTGACCTCTCTGGGCCTCACTCTCCTAGGTTGTAAAGCGGACCTGCCCCAAATGAACCCGCTTGCAGAGCCCGTGAGCAGTAATGCACCTGAGGTACACGGAACGGGCTGGGCCAGTACATGCTTGCCACCGTTACGTCTCTGGCATCTGGGAGCTGGGAACAGATGAGGCATTCAGTAAATGGTGCGCCATGAAACCAGATGAGCCACACAGAGGACAGTTTTTCCTGCGGTTTTTTAAGAGTGTAAAAAGCAAAGGACTTTTTATAAATACTCTTTGGAAAATTTTAGCTGTGACTTATCATTAGCAAAAGCTCTCTGGGGCTGAAGTCCGGAGAACTAAGACATGTGGGTGGCTGTTAACAAACCCAGCCCGAGATGGCTCTGTAGTGACAGGTGCGTTCTGTCACGCAGGAAGGGCTCCGACGCTGGGCAGGCCTGGGGAGAGCAAAGAGACCTTCCTCAGAAGCCCCCAGAAGAGCTTTGTGAACATGCCAAGGCCAGGGGCCGTCCCCAGGGAGACAGCCTTACTGCTCTGGCGGTGGTCCGCGTACCTTTCCAGCGCTCCTAGGGGTGCCGATGGGCGGCCTGTCGCGATCCGCTGGCTTAGACCAGGCAGACCCACCAGTGGCGTGGGCAGACCCACCAGTGGAGGGTCATCTCTCCAGAAGCCTATGGCTGTGTGGAGGAGGAGACCCCAAAAATAGGGGCCTGCGAGAAAGGCGGAGGGCGCAGTGGAAGTCAGGGAGGGGTAGCTGCAGTGGGCGTCCTCTGACTCGGGGTCGGGGAGGGTTCCCTGAGGACACTTCGAAACATGAAGCTGGGCCTGCAGGACAGGGGAGAGGAAACGGGACTGCGGACGCCTCTGTGAGCCAGGCAGGCACCGGGCCTCGGCCGTGTCCTGTGTGTTCCTCGCAGTGGGGCGGTGGTCCCCCTCGCTACAGATGAGGAAGCCGAGGCATGGGAGG
>NW_024347471.1:0-9383 GCF_902729225.1 Pteropus medius
ACACACACATCAGAAGCAAAAGTTTCAAGAAGCAGTACTTTCCATACTGAATATAATTCACACTGTTCCTCTGTTTCATTTATTGAAAAATTAACTGCTGAAAAATAAACTAAATTGATTTTCTGATCCAATGGTTTAAAAATACTGATCCAACCAATCTCAGTTTTCCTTACCCAGATGGATATCTTCTTTAATTAAATTATAGAATTTTTACCTTGGAAGTTTCTGCCAAGATCTCGCTAATGTCTTAGGGGATGTTGTACTTTTAGCCTGAGTCTGCCATGCATATTCCCTTGTTGTGTTACAAAAAATGAAGTTCATGGTTGCTACAGCTGTTTCAGACAGCTGTTTGAGTAACTCAAAACAGATGTCAGAGCCAGAGGTCTTGACGTTTTGTGGAAATGTGCTCTTAAATACCACCTCATGGTTTACTTAACCCTGCTACATAATTGCCCACAGAGGAAAATTATTTTTTTAAAAAAAACACCATGTTTTCCATAAATACAAAGTATATAGATAGGGGAGTTATTGTGTACTTTAAATTTATAACTTCCGTGTTACCCTCTACCATGGTTTTGACTTAGAGCTCAAGTCTTAAGGTATCAGCTAATCTTCATCTTTCATTTTCACTTAAAGTACCTAGAAGCCCAAAGAAGTTATGTGCCTGGTTCATGGTCATTCAGCAAGTTAAATTAGCCTTCTGATCTTATCTCAATGGTCTTGCTGAACTATTATCCAAATTAGTAAAGGGGATGCATGTTTCTCCATTTAGTGATAGACTGATGGCAAAGTATCCTGCACAATAGCCAGTATAACCTGCAGGGTGATCAAGGTGTGAATGTGTGCACATTTAGCTTTGTGATTACATCTTTTCCTGATTAATCTCTAGATACAGTTAGCTGTCCACAGCCACCTGGGGAATTTGAATGGCTCAGTGTGTATTAAACACGGAATGTTAGCCAATTTCTATCTAATCTGTCTATTTATCTATCTATAATCTGTCCATCTGTCTAAACACATGTAGAAGTTGAATTCCACTGTAATAAAAATCATTCAGTGTAAGACACTTTCTAAATCTTCAACATTATTCTATAGGAACACTGCATGGGTAAAATGAACAAGAAACTCAATTTAAAAATAAACTAAGCAGTCTGTCCCTACGTCTCTGATCATTTAGCAATCTAACAAAGGTATTTTTAATACGTATGTCCAGTCATGAAAAAAATGCTTCCCGAGAGTGTGGTATGTTATTGGGCTCTCTAAAAATGAGGTACCACTATACGTAGATTAATGAATGATAAGATTCAAGATAAGCTCTTGGTGCAATAAGACAATTCAGAAAGCAGATGCAGTGCTATGCAGGTATTTCTGCTGCCTGTAGAATCTCTTACCTGCTGACCTGTGCCACATTAATGTTATCTCCAACAACTCATACCAGCCTCTGTCTCTCATACTTCCCCTTCCAAATAAGCCCACATACATTCTGTTCAATGCCTCTAAATTACCAAAGCAACAGCTTTGCAAAACCTGCCATCCTTTAAAATTCGAGTCTTACCTGTGGTTCTTTGATGGGAGAGTGACAGAAAGAACCAAGGCAGACAGAAGCATCATGGGTCCTCTTTCAGGCACCTTTCTGTTTCCCGTTTGCTTCCATAAAGGATTTGAGGTCTTATTCCTTAACAGCCGGGGCCAGCAAACTATGTAGTCCATGGGTCAGATCTGGTCCACAGCCTGTTTTTGTAAATAAAGTTTTATCGGAACACAGCCACACCCAATCATTTACGTATTGTCTATGGTTGCTTTCCCACTACTAAGGCAGAGTGGCTGTGGCAGAGTTGAATAGTTGCTACAGAGACTGTGACTTGTGAAAGCTAAAATATTTACTCTCTGGCTCTTTACAGAGAAAGTTTGCCACCAGTCTCTGCCTTACACTATTACTTTGTTGTCTGTTCTAGCTCACTGCATATACATAGCCATAGGCCTCAGTGCGGATCAGCTTTCAGCTCAACAAAACTGTGTATTTGAATTGACCTATGCGTTTAAATCCCCGTTCACCAAAGATCCAGCAAGTTTCAGTATATTTAAAGTATGTATAGCCTTTTGAGTCTCCTTTCACCTGTAACAGAAATCCTAAGAAAGGGACTCATTCTAAACATTTTTAAATGGACAGTGAACCGAGGTAAAGAAGCTGAAGGTAAAGCTTTATCTCAAAGCTTTATCTTTGAGATAAAGAAATAATGTCCTGTGATTCTGACTCTGAAATAAAGAATTCCAGCCAGTCACCTGCAGTCATACTGCCTGAGGAAATGCGACTTTTGCAGACCTGACCAAGCCCTTTATTTATTTAGACTTAGGACTCCCCAGCACACTTCCCTTTTCTCTTGATTCATTTCCTGACAATATACCACACTGCCAGATGGACATCCTAAGTGAATATCTAAGGAAACTCATTTCCAAAGGATGTATTTATGAAATACAACTTTTATCTGGTACTCGTATTTATTTATTAAGATTTTTCTGAAATGTTGCAACAGTCGTCCTGTTTCATCAGTGTAGAACTATTCCTAATACAGTAGAAAACATTATTTGTTTTAGCTTTATTTAAACACAAAAAAAGAGTACCTTCCTTTTGTACTATGCTAATGAGCACATTGAAACCCAAGAGATGGGGGAGGACTTTGAAAGACATTAGGCGTAATGTGGCTCTGGGACGTCCATTTTACATAAAATATGGTTTCTGAAGAAGTACCTGAAACCAAACCCAAATCATTTGTTGCATACTCAGCAGTGACCAGTTAATACTGAGCTCTGAACATGGCTGGGTGTAGAATTCATCAAGATACACAAACTTTATCGTTCGAGAAACCATAATTATATGCAGAAACTAAATCGTACTGCTTTCAAACATCACTGTCCTTCCTAAAGTTCTGAAGTTTCAAAAATAGGGCAAAGTTACAAGCCAGAAAAAGTCGCCAGCCCATGGCCTCCCAGCTAGAGGGTAGCAAGCAAGGCTGAGTTGCCTGAAACACCAAAGGACTCATGGCCATGACCTAGTAGCTGCCTTACTAATTCAGTTTAGCCAGCATTTATGAAACACCTATAGTGTCAAGGTACAGTCTGACAAGGTATTGGAGATAGAGAGGTGGGTAAGCAGCATATGGGCCCTGCCCTCAAGGAGCTCATCATCTTTTAGGGAAAGAGAATTAATTCTACCACCAGACAGTATAATTATGAAGTCAAAGGAGTCATAAAGAATGGTGTAGGAGTCATATATTGACATCTGTTTGAGCCATCGAGTATAAAATGATGTTCTCCCTTCCCTTTTTCCTGTCATCTGATATAGGCCTGCCACTGGGAACGCCCCAACCGAGAAGCCAACACTCAGTTTTCTCTCTTTTCCTCGGTGTGAGGAGGGTCACAAATACCTTGATCATGATAACATGGTCAAACATGTATTTTTTATACTCATACGAGATCTCAGACTCACTTAGGAAAATTCAGAAGGAAGGAAAAGAGGGAGACAGGGACGGAGGAAAAGTTATATTTAGAAAAACTTTCAATGTATACTGGAAGTTTTAAGCCCCAAACTTAAGTTTCGAAACATTTCTTTTGAAATAGTAGCTCCATACTGCCTCATTTAAGAGTAGTGGTTCTCAAATTGTTTCAGGGATTTTTAGTTCCCTTGGACCCCCTGAGCATGGAAGGTGGGAGGTGGGAGACGATGTACAGCAGGGGTCCCCAGCCCCCGGGCCGCCGACCAGACCAGTACCAGTCCTTTGCCTGTTAGGAACTGGGCCACATGGCGGGCGGGCGAGCGAGCGAGGTAAGCTCCATCTGTATTGGCAGCCGCTCCCCACCGCTGGCATCACAGCCTCAGCTCCACCTCAGATCATCAGGCATTAGATTCTCATAGGAGCACCGGTCCCTGGTGCCAAAAAGGTTGGGGACCGCTGATGTACAGGATCTCTCACAGTTCTGATTATATCTGCTCTAAATACTGGGATTTCATAGAAGATTGTTTTTCGGAAATGTCCCATTGCTAAAGTCAATATCTGAAAACCAGTATTTGACTTTGAAGACCCAGGAGATAAAAGGAAGTTGCATGCCCAAAGCATGCTAGGGATGGTCAGAGGTCCCTAATTTTCTGTCCAGTTATAAATATTATCATAGAAAACTTTCTCATCAGAACCTGCTTTTCAAAAATAAATAAATGCATATAGATATAGGATATAGGATTCTATAAAGAAAACAAGGCCAGTGGGTCTTTAGCCATTGACTCTCAAGACTCCTGATAGCTATTGAATTGTGAGGCGAAACTAAAAGCTTATTCCTAGATCTGGCTCTGTGGGACTTGGCGACTTCCTCCTTTTTTTTCTGTTTCCTCAAATGCCCCCGGCACCATCACTGTCAGGCTCAGCTTCTACCAGATAGAACAAATTCTCCCAAGAGGATGGACTCTAGCCTCTATGTGATGTTCTACCTTGCATTTGGGGTGCAGACATTTGGCACACAAAGGCAACTACAGTTTATGTTTTGGTGTGTTGATTGTCAAGTCCAGAGCGAAGAGATTTCTGAGATTTGGGGACGATAAGCTCAATATTCTACAGTTGCCTTTGAAAACAATGTTCAATTTGTCAGATTTCTATGCTGTGCCAGCTTTCATCCAGTTTTACCACGTGAACTCCATGAATTCTATAAGTGATGTCTCCTGGATCATGTTATCTGTTTACACTGATTTAAGTGTATGTAAAGGTTATTTGACTGGATGTGTCTTTTGGTTTGTTTTTTGTTTTGTTTTGTTTTGTTTTGTTTTGTTTTGTTTTCCAGAAGGGAATAAATGAATTGTCATCTCGACATTTGTTTGGTAAAAGAAGCAAATTGGTATGAAATTGTATATATATATATATATATGCATGATTTTTTTTTTTCCTTTCTGATGCCTTTGCCTCTTCCTCTCTCTGTTATTAAAGGAAGAAATACCCCTGGGAAGCCAATGAGAGAGGTTAGTGAGATTCAGGCTCACAGCCATGGCTTCTGTCTGTCTCATCCTGCTTTCTATGTTTGGCGTTTGTGTAAGAATTGTGTGCGTGCACGCGCATGTATTACATGTGTCATCATGTAAAGAGGGTAGTCACCTCTCCACTTGCAGCTCATGACGGACATTCCTCGAATGTTCATTGCCATTGTCATCACCATGACGACAGGACCAAGGGTTGGGGGAACAGGAATCTCTTTAAAATGGCAATGCTTTATAGTCCCTGGGTTGGAATCCTGCAGTTCATCATCTGTTGCCATTTACAACACAAACAAAATCTGCAAAATAAATTTAGCCTTGAACATAGTTGATGAGTCATAAAGCTTCTACTTCCAGGACTCTAGCGTTTTTTTGCCACTGCCCTTGGTTTTAATTTTTCTGGGATGACTTCGTCTTGTTTTCTTTTCCTGGTTCCTACACTCTTTCTTTCCCACTTTAGCTAATATTTTTTGAGCACGCACTGTGTGGCAAGCACTGTTCTGAGTATTTGCATCTTTTTCATTATGTAATCTTAATGACAAACCTATGAGGTAGGTACTCTTATTAAACCCATTTTACAGATAAGGAAACTGAGTCAGCGAAAGGGTAAGCAGTGTGTCCAAAGTGACAGAGCTAGGGTTTGAATCCAGGCAGCCTCTGCCCAGAACCACACTCTTAACTCTTATGCTTTACTGCCACTTTATAAAATGGCTTATGTCATCTTAACTCGCCCTTTAGAAGATTTTTTCTTTTTAATTTGGCGTTTGGAGCCAAATAGAACATTAACCAATTAGGGAAGAAAATTGAATGTTGGAGTCTCGAGGGGCTTTTTTAAGGCCTCTTTACGGATTAATAGGGCCAGGGCACAGCATTATCACTGAATGCGGTTTAGGGTTTTACATGGAAAGCTGCTTCACACTTCTGTTCTACCATGAATAGCGTCTAAACATTGAATTCCCTAATCTAATGACTATTGGATGACAAAGTGTTAAGTGACAGCCCGCATGAAGCAAGATTGTCCTTAGCAAGAGTTTAGTGTGAAGGATGTGGAGAAGGAAAGCTCTCATGGATGGCAATAGCACGTACTAATCTGGGAGACAGGTTGGATGGGTGGAGAGTTCTTACATGAGAGGGCTCTGGATCCTTAGCAACAGGATGGACGAGAGTAGCCACAGATTCATTTAAACATAAGGAGTCATACTGGAAATTCTGCCAACACCATGCCCTGCAAGTCTAATGAATTTTTAACGATCCTTCAGTGTGTCTACACTAGGGCTCCCTTCCAAGGCTTGGGGCAGTGAGGTCCCAGGGAGGGGAGTGGAGGGCTGGGAGGAGAAACTAAGAAAACCTGAATCGGTGAAGCATTGAATGCTCCTGACCGTTTGCCTGGCTAACATACTTCTTATGTGAGACTCCTTGGGTTCATTCTTATGGTAAGTGCCCCTTAAAATTTATTTTAATTTGTTGTAAAAAGTTGTACCATAATTCTGACCACCCTGAACATGTGTCTCTCGTGAATGAATTTTAGAAAAGGCCAACACACATATAATTGAAATCATATAGGAAATTTTACTACCTGAGGTATGTTATAGTCGGATAAGTTTCCAGATAGCCAGAGAATCAAAATAATAGTGATTTTTTTAATGCTATGAAAATACTCCAAATGTACAGTAGACCAGATTTTTTTTTTCAAAGATTAAATTATAGAGGGGGAAAAAAAAAAAGATAAGCAAATTTCACTGCAGTATTTTGACTTTGCTTTGGCTAATTAAATGCTAACCCTTTATTTGGGAATTGTATTTAAAAAAAAAAAAAAAATAGAGGGCCAGATTGCTATGGAGGTCTTTGATCACTGCCAGAAAGTCTCAGTTCCAATCACTACCGAAAACAACTCCCTCAGGCAGTGGTGGCTTGTGAGACTAAATGTGTTGCAGTTAGTGCCAACTTGGAAAAACGTACAGCTGCCCTGATGTTCAATGCACAGTGCCTTTGTGTTCAATAATCCTTGCTTCAGAATGGATTAAATTAATGCCTTCTGTAGATATATTTTTGTATCAACTTGTGCCTGAAGCTGATTGAAGATGCCTGAATCTTGCCTGCTTTTCAGTGCCTCTTATGCTCGTAGTATAAGATTTTAATTGACTTCCGAAACATCTGTCAGGGAAAATTAATGACCTCATTGATGTTCTGCCTTACGCACATGGACAATAGAATTGAGATACAAATCTGTATTACTGTATTCATATCACAGTGCAGTTTTATGCCTCCAATGGATTGAGGTATATGATTCTTTGGGACAGTATTTTGTCAACAGTAGAATTTTTTTTCTGGCTCTAATGAAAACGTCCATAAAAATATTGGAATCATTATTCTGGTGAAACAGGTATTCGTAAATAACCAAAGGTTTGCATAATATAGATATGGTGGGTGACTGAACTCATAGGGACAGCCACGAGGTCACATTTGAACATGAACAGGCTAGACAAGTTAAAGGCCACCGAACATTTTGTAGGAGCGTGTACAGTATATTAAGAATAATGAACCTCTATTTTCCCTGGTCACTTTTAAAACAGCACATACCCCTAGAACTTACACCTCTTGAGAGACTCAAGAATTTTCCATTCAAGTAGTAACTGAGCATCATTGCAAGGAGTAGCAGCATCACTTGGTTTTAACAGTATGTCTTCACTTAACATCGATAGGTTCTGTGACTTAACGTGAAACTACACATAATATGAAACCACTTTTACCACAGGCTAATTGATATAAACAAGAATTAGGTTCCTGCGGCATCTCATCAACATTATAACAAAACGATATTATCTAAGGACCCGCTTTAATCTACAGATGCATTTCCTTGTCTTTATTATCTTTAGAACAGCAGTCCACATCCTCTAGCATACAGTCTAAAATAGGCATGTTTTGATTATTATCAAAGAAAAAAAATGAGTTCTTCCCTGTTTTACCTTTTGTATTACATTCTGTAACTACCAGGTGAACTATATGATAGTCAGAAGTGGGTGATGAGAAATCGTTGGAATTATAATCAGGTATCGGGTTGTGAAAGTGACGGGTTTTGTTTTTACTGGCCTCATTAATTGCTGTTGAGATTTCAGGTAATTAAAAATGTGCCGTTAGTCCATCCATTTTCAATTATGGATGAACAATTGTGCAGATTTCCCAGGGTTGCTGGGCAGTCAAATATAGAAACAAGGGAATCCCTCTAACCTGGTGACATCAGTTATATATTTGTGTTCTAAGGAGCAGCAAAGGACCCACTGTGGTTTTTTTATAGTTTAGACAAGTCAAAGATAATTTCAGTTCCACCGTGGGCTGCCAAACAATTGACCCACTCTGTGAGTAGTATATATGCTTTGTTAAAACTTTTTATATTTTTTATATTTGCAGTCTCAACCAAAATCCAGAGTGATTTTTTAAAATATAATTAGTTATCACTGAAACTCTTTGCACTAATAAAGATAAAAGAGATTTATAAATTCGGTCACCTTAATGTAGATGGCTGAATGGCATTAAACTTTTAATAAGTCTTAATTTGATCTGGTGTCATCACTGTTTAAAGTGCCTGATTGTGAATCCTCTTCAGATCCACCCATATGTATAAAAGTGATATGTCTCTTGAAATAAATATTAGAACAGAATACCTATACTAGTCTATCTTTAATTTTTATGGGGATTGTAACTATTATGGGAATCTGTAAAGCTGATACATGGCAAGGTAGTAATAATGTAGTAAAGCATTTTTAGTTCCAAAGGCAGTACTTGAATAGTGGAATGATTTACTAATGATTTTAATTTTAGAATTAAAATTAGTCATATAAAACTATGGGACATCTATGAAAAGGCAAAGTCGTGTGGTACGTTTCAAATGATCTTACTCTAGATCTGAATTTTGCCACAAAGTGTCCAGGGACATTTTGCTGGCTTTGTGCTCCACACTGGGGGATTAATGCTAGGTTGTGTCACATTATTTAAAGGCTATTCTGATAGTTAACCCTCATTTAGGAGGAGATCAAAACTGGACTCAGGATACCCAGATCCATGCTAAACATGTGGGTCATATTATAGTTAGGCTCTAGAGTAATTGGGAATAATGAAGAGTGATTTTTTTTCCTGAGCTTCCTAATTCAAATGTTAATAGTATACAGAAAGGCTGATCCAAGTGTTTGTGTTTCAACCCAAGTAAAAACAGAAAGCAAACAGTCACCTCCACCGTAACTTTAGAAGTGAGCCAACAGCTTGAAACAGGTTTGAAAAGAAGATTTCGTGTCGTGGTGATGGAGTAGTGGTGATAATGGTAATGGCGACAGAGTGATGGTGGTGGCGGTGAGAGTTACAGTGATGGTTGTTC
>NW_024347472.1:0-2637 GCF_902729225.1 Pteropus medius
GGAGCTCAAAGTGTCAGTGAGTGCTCCTCCAACTTCGGTACCCCAGTCCCCGCAGATGACAGAGCATCGCCCACAGAGCCCCAGGCCCCGGGAGGGCTGTGCATTTGCCGCAAGTGAGCCTTTTCTCGGAAGTCTGCGATTCTGGCTCAAAATGGACGTCACCAGAGAGCTTTTTGCCAAAGCTACCATATACATATATATGCATGTATATATTCATCTATATGCATATATATGTATATGGTGGATTTTCGAAGGAAAACTGCGTGGACCCCTGGTGTACCAGAGTAGACAGGCCGCTCCTAGCACCTCCACCTCCCCGCAGTGTGGACACCGGGCGTTCCAGAGCCACAATTCAGCATGATCTCTTTTCATCCCAGAGGCCCCGGGGCTCCTTCCTAAGGCCTCGCTCCTTCCCGCTTTCCGCAGTGGAAATCAGACTTCAGGACGGAAGCAGACACCTCCCTCGCCCTCACCTTTCTGCCTGGGATGGTCGCGATGGTCGCCGTGGACGCATTCAAAATGAAGAAATGAAAGGCTCAGAGAGCTGATCGAAAAGCTCCTAAGGCACGGAGGCCGAATTCAGACCCACAGCTGTCTGCAGTGTCTCCCAACTGAACGCTATCCAGCGGGCGACGGCCGCCATGGACGGAGGGGCCAAAGCTTCCCTGGGTACGCTGTCTGTGGGTGGCCCTGAACCCTGCGAGAGGATACAGAGACGAATGAGACGTAGTTTGTACCTCTAGGAGCTCAAAGTGTCAGTGAGTGCTCCTCCAACTTCGGTACCCCAGTACCAGCAGATGACCGAGCATCGCCCACAGAGCCCCAAGGCCCCGGGAGGGCTGTGCATTTGCCGCAAGTGAGCCTTTTCTCGGAAGACTGCGATTCTGGCTCAAAATGCACGTTAGTAGAGTGCTTTTTGCCAGATCTACCCTAGATATATCTATATCTATATCTTTATCTGTATCTATAGATATCTATATATCTATCTCTATCTATCTATCCATCTATCCATCTATCTATCTATCTATGTATCTATTTCTCTCTATACATATATTTATATATATATCGTGATTTTAATAACAAAATGCTGTGTTTTCTTTAGACTTTTGAGATAAGACAGGCCGCTCCTAGCACCTCCACCTCCCCGCAGTGTGGACACAGGGCGTTCCAGAGCCACAATTCCGCATGATCTCTTTTCATCCCAGAGGCCCCGGGGCTCCTTCCTAAGGCCTCGGCTCCTTCCCGCTTTCCGCAGTGGAAATCAGACTTCAGACGGAAGCAGACACCTCCCTCTCCCTCACCTTTCTGCCTGGGATGGTCGTAATGGTCCCCGTGGACGCATTCAAAATGAAGAAATGAAAGGCTCAAAGAGCTGATCGTAAAGCTCCTAAGGCACGGAGGCCGAATTCAGACCCACAGCTGTCTGCAGTGTCTCCCAACTGAACTCTTTCCAGCGGGTGACGGCCGCCATGGACGCAGGGGCCAAAGCATCCTGGGTACGCTGTCTGTGGGTGGCCCTGAACCCTGCAAGAGCATACAGAGAGGAATGAGACGTAGTTTGTACCTCTAGGAGCTCAAAGTGTCAGTGAGTGCTCTTCCAACTTCGCTACCCCAGTACCCGCAGATGACCGAGCATCGCCCACAGAGCCCCAAGGCCCCTGGAGGGCTGTGCATTTGCCGCAAGTGAGCCTTTTCTCGGAAGTCTGCGATTCTGGCTCAAAATGGACGTCACCAGAGAGCTTTTTGCCAAAGCTACCATATACATATATATGCATATATATATTCATCTATATGCATATATATGTATATGGTGGATTTTCGAAGGAAAACTGCGGGGACCCCTGGTCTACCAGAGTAGACAGGCCGCTCCTAGCACCTCCACCTCCCCGCAGTGTGGACACCGGGCGTTCCAGAGCCACAATTCCGCATGATCTCTTTTCATCTTAGAGGCCCCGGGGCTCCTTCCTAAGGCCTCGGCTCCTTCCCGCTTTCCGCAGTGGAAATCAGACTTCAGGACGGAAGCAGGCACCTCCCTCGCCCTCACCTTTCTGCCTGGGATGGTCGCAATGGTCCCCGTGGACGCATTCAAAATGAAGAATGAAAGGCTCAGAGAGCTGATCGCAAAGCTCCTAAGGCACGGAGGCCGAATTCAGACCCACAGCTGTCTGCAGTGTCTCCCACCTGAACGCTATCCAGCGGGCGACGGCCGCCATGGACGGAGGGGCCAAAGCATCCCTGGGTACGCTGTCTGTGGGTGGCCCTGAACCCTGCGAGAGGATACAGATACGAATGAGACGTAGTTTGTACCTCTAGGAGCTCAAAGTGTCAGTGAGTGCTCCTCCAACTTCGGTACCCCAGTACCCGCAGATGACCGAGCATCGCCCACAGAGCCCCAAGGCCCCGGGAGGGCTGTGCATTTGCCGCTAGTGAGCCTTTTCTCGGAAGTCTGCGATTCTGGCTCAAAATGGACGTCACCAGAGAGCTTTTTGCCAAAGCTGCCATATACATATATATGCATAGATATGTTCATCTATATGCATATATATGTATATGGTGGATTTTCGAAGGAAACCTGCGTGGACCCCTGGTCTACCACAGAAGACGGGCCTCTCCTAGCACCTCCACCTCCCCGCAGTG
>NW_024347474.1:0-520 GCF_902729225.1 Pteropus medius
TGGTGTTTGCTTTTGTTTCCTTTTTTTTTTAATTTAAAGGATTTTTTGTTTTGTTCTGTGTTTCTTGATAGATGAGGGTTACTACCAGGGCGGAAAATTTCAATTTGAAACTGAGGTTCCGGACGCATACAACATGGTGGTGAGTAGCCTCGTCTGAGCCCGTGTCCCCTTCGCGTGGCTGGGCGGTGTCACAGGCCCAGCAGTACCCCTGCATGGCGGTGTCACAGGCCCAGCAGTACCCCGCATGGCGTCTGTTTCCCGCCCCGGCCTGATAATTACTGAAACGACCGACAATTCTGTGGTTAACGTCACTGAGCAGCAGCATTTAGTTTTAGTAGACAGATTCATTTCGTCAGCAAGGATCTGTGAGAACTGTGCCGGGCAGCCCGCACTGGGGGACAGGTCTGCGGGCCACAGCGGCCGCCCGGGCGGGACCTTTGCTGTGAGCTTCCTGTGGATCTCATGCCAGTCTTATTTGTTAAACTCTGGCCCTGAAGAAAAACAGCATCTTATTTAAAAC
>NW_024347475.1:0-5151 GCF_902729225.1 Pteropus medius
ATCCATGTTGTCGCAAATGGCAGTATGTCATCTTTTCTTATGGCTGAGTCATATTGCATTGTATATCTGTGCCACAGCTTCTTTATTCAATCATCTATCGTAGGGCACTTCGGTTGCTTCCATGTCCTGGCCACCGTGAATAGTGCTGCTTTGAACATCGCTGTGCAAATATCTTTTTGGTATGGATTTTCAAGTCTTTGGGGTAAATACCCAATAGAGGGATTGCCAGATCATATGGGAGATCAATTCTTAGTTTTTTGAGGAACCTCCATACTGTTTTCCATAGTGGCTGTACCAATTTGCAGTCCCGCCGGCGGTGTATGAGGGTTCCTATTTCTCCACAAGCTCTCCAAACTTTGTTATCATTGTCCTGTTGATGACAGCCATTCTAACAGGTGTGTGATGGTGTCTCATTGTGGTTTTGATTTGCATTTCCCTAATAACCAGTGATGTTGAGCATCTTTTTATGTATTTGTTGGCCATTTGTATGTCCTCTAGGGAGAAGTGTCTGTTAGGTCCTCTACCCATTTTTTGATTGGATCGTTTGTTTTTTTGTTGTTGTTATTGAGTTGTATGAGTTCTTTGTATATTTTGGATATTAGGCCGTATTCAGAGGCGTTGCTTGCAAATATATTTTCCCATTTGGATGGTTGTCTCTTTACCTTGTTGACGGTTTCTTTTGCCGAGCAGAAGCTTTACTTGCTTTCCTGTCCACACCATTCCAAACTCTAAAGTGCGACCGAGAGGGCACCGCTTGAAAATGAATAGCAGATTGCAGCCCGGGTCATTTTAAGGAGAAAGTAAGGGTGGGCGGGGCACTCTGATTGGCAAACGCTTTACCCAGCTCGTCCTCTGCGGCCCATCGTCCCTGAATGGTGCGATCCCTTAAGTGGTGCATGAGGGAGAGCCCGCCACCCCCCACGGGTGGCTTCTCCCTGAGGTCAGCGCTCCTGGACGGCTCAGTCCAGTGACAGTGGCCGGAGGAGCCGCGCATTCTGGCCGGTGGGTCGTGCGGGACGGGGAAGGATGGATGCGAGTCCGTCGCAGGTCGTGCGGTGCGGCCAGCTGTGTGGCGGGGTCCCGGGTGTTCCTCCCGTGTCCGCAGAGGCGGGCAGTCTCACAGGAGGCCGCGACGGCGACCGAGAGTCGCCTTCTCCCTTGCTGAGCATTCTTGCTTCCCGTTTGTTAACGTTTCTCGGGTCAGGAAATGCTGCAATGCGATGACTCAGTTCTCTGCCGACCACGCTGACGTCCCGGCCTCTGCCGCCCGCCACCACCCGGCCTCCCTTCCGGGGGACAGCGCGTCTCAGTGCCGGGGTCTCCCCTCTTCCCGGAACATCCGCGTTCAGGGCGACGACTTCGGGAGCTTCTCTCCGCCCGTGGCCGAGCTCCGCGGGCCGACGCCTCACTGGCTTCGTTAGCGACGGGAGTGGCGTTCGAGTCAGCGAGTGTCGCCGTTCCGACGAGCGATGACGTTTTCTGACGCGCGTCCGTGTCGCTCGGCGTCCTTCACATCCTGCAGTGAGGCCTTCAGCGCCAGTGGCGGCCTCCGCATCCGCGGTCCTATCTGCGTCGAGACTGCTCGTTCGCCGACTTGCGATTCTCAGCTTCATGATGAGGCGGGGGGCGGGGGCCACCCTGGGCGCGTCATCTAACCGCGCACGTCGGTGTCCTCATCACGCTGGACGCTGAGCTCTGGTTCGTGTGCCCGATGCTTCAAAAGGCCAAAGCTCAAAATGTCAAGAGTTTGGAGTCAAAAAAAAAGGTATATTGATTGAGGAGAGGGGGGCCGAGGACATGAGGACTTAGCCGTCCTTCCGACCCCCGTTACGGGTTAGGTTACGGAGTTCGAGGACGGAGACGCTGGGTAGGTTCCTGTGGCTTCCAGTCTCTTCGTGAGGCCTCAAGGAGTGGACGCCTCGGGGGTGGTCTCGCGTCTCCTTTCCTTCCTGCCCAGACTGTCCCGAATCGAGACGTCAGCTGCCGTGTTCCCAAAGCCGTCGTTTGACCAGTAGGCACAGTCTCGTCGCTGTCCCGCTGAGACGCACAGTTTCAACATTCAGCAGCCGCGGCCGCAGGGCAGTGGGTGGGCTCACAGGTTCGCAGACCTGGCCTGCGGGGTCTGGATATTAGGCCCTATTCAGAGGATATTAGGCCGTATTCAGAGGCGTTGCTTGCAAATATATTTTCCCATTTGGATGACACTCAGGGAACGCGCCGGAGGAGCTCGTGAGAAGACTCGTGTGGAGGGACAGCCACAGGCCGAGTGGCATCCCCCCTTCCCCGCGCCCTCGTCCCTCCCTCCTGACCAGAACCGTCCCTCCCTGTGCCCTCGTCCCTCCCTCCTGACCAGAAGTGCCGGCCTGGCCGGGTGTCCGCGGTGAGCTTTCTGTGCCACGTGCAGTGTGTAGGGAGCTTTTCCCCGACGCTACCGAGCAGGCCCTCAACGGGAGCTGGTGTCCGACCTTCATGTGTCCTGACCCTGCCCCGAGGCGGGGTCAGGCCCCACGCTCCAGGCTCTGCATCAGCTGCCAGTGCAGGTTGTCACTGGGCTCCTGACCGACCGAGTCAGAGGTCCCACTGACTCGAGGGCAGTCGGTTTGCTGGGTGGCTCTCAGGGCTCAGAAAACCAGGTCACCCCCTAGATGACCAGCGCTACAAAGACGTTAGAGGGTAGCAGGCGACAGCCAGATGGAGAGACGGGGGGCAGGGTCCCACACAACGGACCTTCTGGCCCTGTGGCCCGGTGACCTGGGGCTTCATTCGATGGATCCATGGGAACGACCAGGTCGCTGGCCCCTGGGGACGGAGTCAGCCCCACCCCCTCCTCTCCCGGGGCTGGGGGTGGGGGGAGATCATCTCTGGTTCTCTTGGCAACCGAACCAGCCCACTCTCCCCCTGCCTTCCTGAGCCACTCATCAGCATAACAAGCTGCCTTTGTCACTCCCACAGGAAGTTCCTGGGCTTTAGGAGCTGAGGTGTGGAAGGGGGTGACAACCTACCTGCCTTTGTCTCCGGTGAGGGCCGGAGCTGCAGGCCCTGTGGGCTGCCGGCCAAACAGGTGGCAGGTTGTGGCCATGATGTCACTCTGCCCAGCCCGGCTCCTCCCGAGGCAGAGCCACTTGCCCGGTGACACTCCCCTCCCGAGCCCCCGTCTGCACTGGCAGTGACGCCAGAGACGCTGAATGACTTCTAGTTGAGTCCAATCTTCTTTCTCAGTTGCGTTTCGTTAGTGCGTGTCCCGTGGGGGCCGTGGGTGTGCAGTGTGGCTTCAGAGCTCCCTTCTCACCAGCCCAGTGGCGGGGGCATTGGCCAAGCAGCCATGGCTGCTGTGGGGAGCTGATTCGAAGGAAGACAGGTCACCTCGCGTCTTGCTCTGTGGGGCGGCCGGTGAGCCAGGGGCAGCGTCTGCAGGAGGCTCGAGGAGGGTGACCTGGCGGGTGCTTGGGGGAGGTAACGACAGGGTCCGGCTCTGGGCTGAGCAGGGACGGAAATGGGGGCGTCCAGTTCACAGACGGGGAGCCTGAGCAGAGCTGTGGCCCCAGAGGCCGAAGGCGCCTCGCAGACCGGGGCGGGGCACGCATGCCCTCTGCGGCTCTGGCAGGATGTGGAGGAGGCCACGGGTGACTGGAAGGACCGAGAGAAGGGGATCCTGGACTCAAACTGTCCTTGTTCTGGGAGTGGACGGATACGGCCTGTGGCCAAGCCCGATACAGCATGTGAGCTGAAATGGATGTTTGTTTTTAAATAGTTGAAAAAAATCCAAAGCACACTATCTCTTCAAATCCCAGTGTCTGCGAGTAAAGCGTGTTGGGACACGGCCAGGCCCACTTGTGTGCATGTCGCCTGTGGCCACCTCCACACGCAGCAGAGCCGAGCCGTCACGACAAAGCCCCGAGGCCTTGGAGGCCCAGAGTGTTTACCGTCCTGCGCTTTACAGAAAAGGGGGCCGACCCTGATCTGTACGGTGAGCGTGCTCTGTGGGACACGCACGTGGGCACAGGCACTCGGCCACTTGTGCCTATGTCGTGGGGGGTCACAAGTCAGGGACACGGGACCCCGTTCACTCTGGTGGAAGCGAGGCTCTGTGTAACAGGTGGGTTTGTTCGACATCGGGACGGAAGCAGTGACATAGGGCGTGAGCTTTCCCCACGGCGTCTGCCGCCTCCGGCAGCCTCCCTCCCAAGAAGCTTCCCAAAGGTCAAGTGGTCCACGCGTCACGGGCTGGGGAGAAGAGGCCCAGGCTGGCCGAGAACCGCAGGGGAGCGGGGGGGTTCCCTGTCGTGAGTGGAAAGTGGGGAGCGCTTTGGGGACGGGTGGGAAGCGAGAGGAGGCCCAAGAAGTTGCCAAGCGGGCGGCTCTCGCCAAGTCTCTGGACTGGAGCTCGCTCTGCTCTCTGCCTGTCACCTCCAGTCGGCGAGGCCTGTTGGGAGCAAATGCCGTCGGGGGTCTTAACCAGGAGGGTCCAGACCAGCGGAACCAGGAAGTGGCCCACGGCAAGGTCAGGGGTCAGCAGGGACCCGTGAATGGCGAGTGTGTTCCCCTCCTGCCTCCAGCGTGCTGGGTCCCGCCGCCTCCCACGTGAGGTCCCATAACCGCGTCTCGGGTAAACCTGGGAAAAGTCACACTTTTCTGTGGCCCGTGACTGTGTGTAGAACGTGGCTCCGAGAATCAGACAGCTGAGCCGTGGCTTTGGCGTCAGGAGTTGGGGAGCGAGTTTGGCGACGTTAGCTTTTCGGGGAGCCCAGACGCCCGATCGCTGATGAGGGCGGCGGCACCAGTCTCGGTAGGAGGGGCGTGGGGCCGCGGCTGTCCTGTGCGATCTTGCGNGCGGCGTGGGCCGCGTGGCTGTGGCAGAGATCAGAAAACTTTCCTCTGAAGGACCATTTGGGGGAGGGAGGCAGGGGGAGGTGGGCAGAGAGAGAGACTGGTTGAGATTTAAGAAACTGACTCATGGGACGTGGAGCCTGGCGGGCTGGAGCACAGGGAAGACTCACATACCTTAGTCAAAGCCAGGCCGGGCACAGAATTCCCTCTTCCTTGGGAGGCCTCAGTCTGGCCTCTCGAGGCCCTCAACTGATTGGGTGCGGCCCACCCACGGTACGGAGGAGAATGTGCTTTACTTGGTGTCTGCTGATTTAGATGTTAATC
>NW_024347476.1:0-527 GCF_902729225.1 Pteropus medius
CCGAGGGCGTGGAGATCTCCCTGAGCCACCTCCACAAGGACCAACAGCCTTTCTAGGTGGCTCGGGCACATTACCAAGGTCAGCTGTTATGGATGCTGGCCCCCCATCCCTCCTTAGGGCAGATGCCCCAGTCCAGCCCACCCTGACTGTTCTAGTGGGTTAATTCCTCAAGTCTCTCACCTTCACAACCCTGCTATATCTGATTAATTGGAACCATGTCTCCTGTTTCCAACAATTTGTGACACATGGTACCCAACTGCAGTCACAGTGTCTCCTTCAGATATGGTAAGCTGGCTTAATTCCCAATGGTTGGACACATTCCATTAAAACATTTTGGGGTTCTTTGGTTAGTGCCCACAGGGCATTCACAGGAGCCCCACGTAGACACTGTTTTGTAGGTTCTAGGAAGAAGGCTCATGTTCCCCAGGCTTGCCTGAAGGTTTTTGGTGCACTTGTCTCCAAGGCCTCAGACCCGATGCTCCGCCTGGGGGCTGCCTCACCAGCCTGCCTGCCCTGGGGTAGGGGTG
>NW_024347477.1:0-318 GCF_902729225.1 Pteropus medius
TACCGAAGTTGGAGGAGCACTCACTGACACTTTGAGCTCCTAGAGGTACAAACTATGTCCCATTCGTCTCTGTATGCTCTTGCAGGGTTCAGGGCCACCCACGGACAGCGTACCCAGGGATGCTTTGGCCCCTCCGTCCATGGCGGCCATCACCCGCTGGAAAGAGTTCAATTGGGAGACACTGCGGACAGCTGTGGGTCCGAATTCGGCCTCCGTGCCTTAGGAGCTTTGCGATCAGCTCTTTGAGCCTTTCATTTCTTCATTTTGAATGCGTCCACGGGGACCATTACGACCATTCCAGGCAGAAAGGTGAGGGAG